>NC_057794.1:156418592-156702290 GCF_018294505.1 Triticum aestivum | reverse complement strand
AAAAATGGCATGTGGGGGTATTTATAAGGTAAGGGGGCTAGGGTTAGAGGTGTTAGGAGGGGGTTTAGGAGCGTTTCAGAGCCTCCGATCGCGATCTGACGGTCCGAAACAGAGGGGGTTTTAGGTGGGCTGCAAGTGGGTTGTGAAAAGAGGTTGGGCTGAGATGAGAGGAGAGGAGTGCAGCCCGGCAACTGTTTCCGGAGACCGAAAACGTCCGACGTTTTGACCGACTATAATGCCGCTATAGTTATCCGTTGGGGCGTCAAATGAACTCCGATTGCGATGAAACTTGGCAGGCGGTCTACCTACACTATAACAAGACCACACGTCAACTTTCATCCCATTCCGAGAACATTTTTCAGCCACTTATAAAATACTATTTCGGACATGCCGTGGGCGCGTGCAAGTGTGGTTGGGCTCAGAACGGACAACGGAGAGAACTTGAAGAACCCGGACGAATGCAAGTTTTGAAAACATGATGATGCAATGCACATGATGACATGATATGTAATGCATGACACGCAAGCAATGATAATGCAACAACAGCGAATAACTGGAGGACACCTGTCACATTGGTCTCGGGGCGTTACAAGTTAGTTTGAGCTAGTTCGGGCTCAAATAGCCCTAAAGTATATCTAAACATGAGGGCTAGTTTGAGCTAGTTGCATCTATAACTCACCCAAAAAAACTATCCAACCGAAGAGGTGCTAATTGGAGCTAGTTCTCCTAGTGCATTTATTGTCAATCTAACCCTGCCATCCAAACAACTCTTTGGATGGAGTTAGTTCAGGGTTAGTCATGAGCTAGAAACTAACTGTAACCTCTAGCTAAGTTGAGTATCCAAACAGGGCTGTGTTGTTGTTGTTGCTGCTGCTCTTCTACGTATATCTAGACATCATTAGGACATTAATGTAACACTCTTCCTTGTTGCTATGTAGCCTAGGATTGCACATTTAGACATTAAGTACAATGCATGTTGCTATGTAGCCTCAGATATATTACATATGGCCCTAGTTAACCTAACGATAAATGGGTTGCAGATATATTCAGTTAAAAGTCCGATTCACCGATTAGTCCCTTATCAGCCCCCGGCCTATATGGTACCAGCTACCGATATCCTGAACAGTGAGCAAATATAAGTCATGGGATGAAACTAACCTCGATGGAAAACAGTAGTCGTTCCCAAAATTGTCCTATGTAGGTACATCGAGAAGCATGTTAAGCACAACAGGCTAAACATCAACCAAAATTATCCATGGCAGACAAAATAATCTCCAAAAGATAGCTCCAATGTGCAGGTTTAAGCACACTAGTAAAGCAAAACAAGTGGAAAGGTGTGTTAACGGCAACAGGCCTAACATTTAACAACAAGCAAACATAGTCATCACCTCCGGCGAGTTATTGCTGCACCCTGACGTCGTCGAGCTTCCACAGCCGGAGGCAGAGTTGCACACCGACTCTGGTGACGACCCTGGCGACAACTCCGGCGACGACTCCGACGACCACTCCGGCGACGAAGGACAGCTGGTTAGTCATCTATACCCATTTATGTGTCAAATAGATCATAGGGTTTCTCTGGTTACTCCTGCCTCCCTCTTTTTGGAATAGAAATTCTATGGTTATGTTATCCCAATCCATGAAATATGAGTAAGTTTGTTAGATCCGTGTAGTGTATTGTTTTTTGAATGGTACAAGTGATAAGTGATTAGTTGTTTCATCTGTGCAAATGATTTCTGCTAGTAATCCGACTAGGGTTAGTGTTCGTGCAAATAATTCCTACCTAGGACTTGACAATTCATTTTGAATGACCTACATATGTTTGTGACATTATTTTCTTCAAGATTGGTCTGTACATAGATGACTGTGCTTATAAATCGAACCATAATCTCTGGATATGCATAAATAAATAGACATAAATTCCTAATCCTACTTCATGGCATGTAATCATTGATTTGATGCCAAATTTGTTTTACTATTTGTATAGGTGTTGTCTGATGTCTACTATGCAACTTTATTCTTGTAGACACGTGTTGGGCCTCCAAGCGCATAGTTTTGCAGGACAATAGCAATTTTCCCTCAAGTGGATGACCTAAGGTTTATCAATCCGTGGGAGGCATAGGATGAAGATGGTCTCTCTCAAAAAACCCTGCAACCAAATAATAAAGAGTATCTTGTGTCCCCAACACACCCAATACAATGGCAAATTGTATAGGCGCACTAGTTCGGCGAAGAGATGGTGATACAAGTGTAATATGGATGGTAGAAATATATTTTTATAATCTGAATAAATACAAATAACAAGGTAGAAAATAGTAAATGGGCACAAAAACGGTATTGCAATGCTTGAAAATGAGGCCTATGGTCCGTACTTTCACTAGTGCAATCTCTCAACAGTGCTAATATAATTGGAGCATATAACCGTCCCTCAACGTGCAACGAAGAATCACTCCAAAGTTCCTATCTAGCGGAGAACATAAGACGGAATTGTTTGTAGGGTACGAAACCACCTCAAAGCTATTCTTTCCGATCAATCTATCCTAGAGTTCGTACTAAAATAACAGGAAGCTATTCTTTCCGATCAATCTAACTATGAGTTCATACTAAAATAACACCAAAGCAAATTCATATTTATAATATTCAATCCAACACAAAGAACTTAAAAGAGTGCCCCAAGATTTCTACCGGACAAACAAATACAAGAATGTGCATCAACCCCTATGCATAGATTACCCCAATGTCACATCGGGAATCCGCGAGTTGAGTGCCAAAACATATATCAAGTGAATCAATACGATACCCCATTGTCACCACGAGTATTCAATTGCAAGAACTATATCACGTGCTCTCAAATCCATAAAAGTATTCAATACGATAACAACGAAATCTCAAAGGGAAAAACTCAATTCATCACCACAAGATAGAGAGGGGAAAACACCATATGATCCAACTATATTAACAAATCCCGTGATACATCAAGATCGTGACATCTCAAGAACACGAGAGAGAGAGAGAGAGAGATTAAACACATAGCTACTGGTACAAACCCTCAGCCCCGAGGGTGGACTACTCCCTCCTCATCGTGGTGGCCGCCGGGATGATGAAGATGGCCACCGAAGATGATTCCCCCTCCGGCAGGGTGCCGGAACGGTGTCTAGATTGTTTTTTCGTGGCTACAGAGGCTTGCGGCGGCAGAACTTCTGATCTAGGGTTATTTCTGATGGTTTCTCTATTTATAGGATTTTTGGCGTTGGTTTCACGCTAAGATGGGCCTCGAGGTGAGCACAACCCACCGGGGCAAGCCAGGCCCACCAGGCGCGCCCTGGTGGGTTGTGCCCTCCTCGTGGCTCTTCTGGCCCTCCCACGAAGCTTCAGGGGTCTCTTTTGTTCCATAAAAATCGTCAAAAAGTTTCAGCTCATTTGGAGAACTTTCATTTTTGCACAAAAAACAACACCACGGTAGTTCTGCTGAAAACAACAACAGTCCAGGTTAGTTACATGCAAATCATATCAAAACCATATAAAATTGTTGTAAACATGGCATGAATACTTCATAAATTATAGATACATTGGAGACGTATCAGCATCCCCAAGCTTAATTCCTACTCGTCCCCGAGTAGGTAAATGATAAAAGAAATAATTTATGAAGTGTGAATGCTAGCAAAGTGCATAAGTTTGATCAATGATAATTTCAATCACTTTTCCTAGCATCATAATAGAAACTCTTTCTCATGAAACTTATCATGTTAAAGTAGCAACCAATTCACATATTAAGGTTGAAACAATGAATTCTCTTGAAACTCAACAATCGATGTTCTCAGTCACCAAGCAATTGCAATTCAAGTTATTCAACAGAGTCTAAGTAAGAGCTCCACATACTCAACCATCATATGGCCTTCTATGATTGGTAACACTCACCGCATACACATGAGCAAAACGATTCAATCGGACACATAGAAAGATAGGGGCTTATAATTTCGCTTCCCAACGTATTCACCTCAAGGGTGATCTCAACAATAATAACACATGCTACCCATATCCAACTGGATATATGTGCCTAGATCTTTCCTCACCACATGATGCTTGCTGAAAGAGAAAAATAAAAGGAATAGATAGAAAAACTTTGACTCGTGCATGAAAGTAAATACATAAAAGTAAAAGATAGGCCCTTCGCAGAGGGAAGCAGAGGTTGCCATGCGCTTATTTGTTTGTATGTTGAACCCCTTAGTGCAAAATAACATCACATTATATTGCCCCTTATGATAGCAACCTTTATTATGCAGTCTGTCGCTTTTATTCTTTGCCATCACAAGTTCGTACAACACTCAATTTTCTCTTACACTAAATGATCTAACACTTTTAGAAGCAAATTTTATTGCCTTATTGCACCGATGACAACTTAGTTGAAGGATCTTGCTCAATCCTTAGGTAGGTATGGTGGACGCTTGAAAATAAGATTTTGGTTTAAGGGTTTTTGGATGCACAAGTAGTATCTCTACCAGGTGCGGAATTTTTGGCTAGCAAGGATGGGGGGAAAGCACCACATGTTGAAGGATCTATGACAATATAACTTCTATGTGAATATGAACAAACATAAACCATTAAGTTGTCTTCCTTGTCCAACGTCAACAATTTTGGCATATAATATTTTGATGGGGGCTCACAATCATAAAAGATGTCCAAGATAGTGTATTTGGGTGTGAATCTTCTCTTCCCTTATTAATTCTTTCATGAATTGCATCATTGACCAATGCTATGTTTGTCAATCTCAAATAATACTACTTATACTCTTCCTTATGTGATGTCATTACTTACCATAAGATTAGCATATGATATTTTTCATTTACTTCCTTTCTTTTTATTAAACTTGAAAATAAAGAAAGCAAAAGTCAAACTAAACCTTATTGTATATCTAGCACATGATTACAGGGATAGATCACTAAGCAAACACTCGAAAAGAAAGGATCGAACTAAACTTTTAATCAACTAAAGCAAAAGATAACTAAGGATTGAACTAAGATAAGTAAAGGCACAAGATAATGGAGGTGATACGATACCGGGGCACCTCCCCCCAAGCTTGGTACAAGCCAAGGGGAGTGCCCATACCCAATACTCAAGTTTCCTTTGGTGATCATGAAGAAGGAGATTGTGGCGAGGTAGTGTGTTTGTCCTTCTCTTTCTCTAACTTGCGTCTGAGGGTGAAATTATCCATCCTCAACTCATCATTCTCTATCTCCAGCTTTATTATCCTTTTGCATAATGCCTCCTTGATTTCTTGCTAAAGGATCTATGACAATATAACTTCTATGTGAATATGAACAAACATAAATCATTATGTTGTCTTCCTTGTCCAACGTCAACAATTTTGGCATATAATATTTTGATGGGGGCTCACAATCACAAAAGATTTCCAAGATAGTGTATTTGCATGTGAAAGTTCTCTTCCTTATATTAATTATTCATGAATTGCTTGCATGACCAATATTGTGATTGTCAAGCTTCAAAAGATTTCACTTTCTAAACCTAATGTGAAGCTACCACTAGGCATGATATAGTTTCCAATTTATTCAACAATTTACTCATAGGATATAAGTGAAGCACAAGAGTAAATGACAAGATACTCCAAAAAGATATAAGTGAAGATCATGTGAGTAGTTAAGTAAATGGGCAGCTAATTGAGGACTCTGTCTTATTAAAAACTTCCAGATCTAAGAATTTGTTTAAAACAGCAAGCAAAACAAAACAAAACAAAATGAAAGTCCAAGAATAGCACACATCATGTGAAGAAGTAAAAACTTAGGCTCAACCGATACTAACCGATAATTGTTGAAGAAGAAAGGTGGGATGCCTACCGGGGCATCCCCAAGCTTAGATGCTTGAGACCTCTTGAAATATTATCTTGGGGTGCCTTGTGCATCCCCAAGATTGAGATTTTTTGTCTCCTTAATTCCTTTTATATCACGGTTTTCCTAAATCTCAAAAGCTTCATCCACACAAAACTCAACAAGAACTCGTGAGATAAGTTAGTATAAACCAATGCAAAAACCTTATCATTCTCTACTGTAGTAAATCACTAAAATTATTATTCAACATTGCATACTAAATGCCTCTGCATATTTAATACTCCTATCCTCAAATAGAATCATTAAACAAGCAAACATATGCAAACAATGCAAACATAAACAGCAATCTGCCAAAACAGTACAGTCTGTAAAGAACGCAAGAGTATCAATAATTACCTAACTCCAAAAGTTATGAAAATTTGCCACACTGTAGAGAATTTATCAGAGCTCATTTTTCAAAAAGTTTCAACATTTTATCACATTCTGACTTTTCTAGAGAATTCTTGCAACAGCGGTAAACTTTCTGTTTTCAAACAGCAACATGTATACTTGCAAAATAAGTATGGCAAAGGCTATCATTGCCACTTTTATTGAAATAAAAGATGCAAAAAATTATTCTAAATAACAGCAAGAAAATCCTAACAAAATAAAATGATGCTCCAAGCAAAACGCATATCATGTGATGAATGAAAACATAGTTCCAAGTGAGGTTACCGATAATGCTGGAGACGTCAGAGGGGATGCCTTCCGGGGCGTCCCCATGCTTAGTTGCTTGGATCTTCCTTGAATATTACCTTGGGGTGACTTGTGCATCCCCAAGATTAGGGTCTTGTCACTCCTTATTCTCCTCATATCGACATCTCACCCAAAACTTGAAAACTTTAATCACAGAAAACTTAACGAAACTTTGTGAGATAGGTTAGTGTCGGTGCACAAAAGGAGGGGTCCTATTTTGTACCCCTTTACTTGTGCGCGGGCAGTTGGAGCTGTGCCTGTGGCCACACATAGCGGGGCAGAGGAAGGAAGCAAAGCCACAAGACAACCAGAGGAACAGCAAGCCAGAAACACGAAGAGCAGAAGGGCGAGGTGAACTCCCCCGGCAAGGCCCTTGTCGGGGCGGCCTCCACAGCCCCGACAAGAACCTTGCCGGGGCAACTTGCCCAACACCAACAGAGCCACCACCCTTGAGCCCAAGAGTTCCAACACCATCAACCACTTTGGAACCGATGCTCAGGAGGTACCTCCATGGTGGCCTGCAGAACTTTGTGGAGACCAAGAACATGCAAGACTAGATGATAACCAGAGGACGACGATCCTCGGCAAGATCCTTGCCAAGGATACCCACGAGACCCCCCCGGAAAGACCCTTGTCGGGGACTCCCACGACGCCACGACTAGAATCTTGCCGGGGCCCCCAGCAAGACTCTTGCTAGAGACATCCGCGGGGCCGCAGCCAGGCCCACATCTTCCAAGGCTCCACCGCCGTTCCCATGCAGCTGCCAGCCCACCAGCTAGGCGAGAACCTGCGTGCCGACGTGCGGCCTATAGGCCAACTCACCAAGCACCTGTGTGGTGTCATGCGGATCTTCGTGAAGACTCTGCCACCGCACCAAGTCAGCAGCTAGCCAACGTGGCGCTATACGCCTTGTCAGCTCGGACGCGCGTCAAATCCAGGCGAGGCGGCGACAGCTGGGACGAGCTTCCTCATCGTCCCTGAAAAAGCAAGAAGGGCACGTCAGCTACGCATTAAATGCATTTATCCTACAGTGCCAGGAGATAGACTCGACCACTGTATAGCTTTCCACCTCCTGTATGGAACGGTGGCGGCCCCTTCGACTATAAAAGGAGACCCGCGGCATACTGAGAGAGGATTCGGATTTTTTGGATCCTGCATGCTTTGTGGCTAGTCCAAGAACACCAGATAAACATAAACCGGCAGGAGTAGGGTATTACACATCACTTGCGGCCCGAACCTGGATAATCCCCTTGCGTTGATCTCTCTATCCCGCTCTTTCCATAGCCCCGCGCCCGCCAACCATAGCAAAAGGGATTCCTCGTGATCCCGTAGGTGTCGTTTCCCCCGACAGTTAGTATGATAAAGAGCAAACCATTTCACTTTTGGTACTGTCAAAGACAAGATTCATAATTGTTATCACACAATGCCTGCTGTAGCATATCATTTCCACAATTTATATTGAGCAATATAAGACATGGAAACTAGAAAGCAAGCAAATTATGCTTTGAAAATGGTATCTGTCAAAAACAGAACAGTCTATAGTAATATGTACTCCAACCATACTTATGCTACTCCAAAAATCCTGAAAAACTAGGAAAACCTGAATTTGTCTATTAATCTTCTGCAAAAAGAATCAACATTTTATCACACTTATGTTAAAAATGAGAATTGTTTTCCTGAGGGCAAAAAATTTGTTTTTCAGCAAGATCAAATCAACTATCACCGTAAGCCATCCCAAAGGTCTTAGCTGGCACTTTGTTGAAATTAAAGCAATAAAAAATGATTACTACAGTAGCATAATCATGTGAACACACAAAAAAAAGTAGGTAAAAGTGTTGGGTTGTCTCCCAACAAGCACTTTTCTTTAATGCCTTTTAGCAAGGCATGATGAGTTCAATGATGCTCGCATAAAAGATAAAAATTGAAGCATAAAGAGAGGATCATGAATCACATGGCAAGCACATTTAAGCCTAACATACTTCCTATGCATAGGGATTTTGTGAGCAAATAATTTATGGGAACAAGAATCAACTAGCATAGGAAGGCAAACCAAGCATAACTTCAAGATTTTCAATACATAGAGAGGAAACTTGATATTATTGCAATATGTAAAAGCATATGTTCCTCTCTCATAATAATTTTCACTAGCATCATGAATGAATTCACCAATATAACTATCACATAAAGCACTCCTTTCATGATGCATAAGCATATAAATTTTATTACTCTCCACATAAGCAAATTTCTTCTCATCAATAGTAGTGGAAGCAAACTCAATAAAATAACTATCATGTGATTGAAAATTAAAATCCTGATGACAAGTTTCACGGTTATCATTATTCAATATAGCATACATGTCATCACCATAATCATCATAGATAGCAACCTTGTCCTCATAGTCAATTGAAGCCTCATCAAAAATGGTGGATTCATCACTAAATAAAGTCATGACCTCTCCAAATCCACTTTCATCATTATAATCATCATAACCAGGAGGCATGCAATCATTATAATAAATTTACAGATCAAATCTTGGGGGACTAAAAATATCATCTTCATCAAACATAGCATCCCCAAGCTTATGGCTTTGCATATCATTAGCATCATGGATATTCGAAGAATTCATACTAATAACATTGCAATCATGCTCATCATTCAAATATTTTGTGCCAAACAATTTATTGACTTCTTCTTCTAACAATTAAGCACAATTTTCTCATCAATCATATTCCAGAAAGATATTATAAAGATGATCAATAATATGATGCAACCTCAATTCCATTTTTTGTCGTTTTATTTTATAAACCAAACTAGTGATAAAACAAGAAACTAAAAGATTCAATTGCAATATCTAAAGATATACCTTCAAGAACTCACCTCCCCAGCAATGGTGCCAGAAAAAAACTTCGTTGATGGGATGTGACTGACACTTACCTAACCTCCCCGACAACGGCGCCAGAAAAGAGCTTGATGTCTACTACACAACTTTATTCTTGTAGACACGTGTTGGGCCTCCAAGCGGAGAGTTTTGTAGGACAGTAGCAAATTTCCCTCAAGTGGATGACCTAAGGTTTATCAATCCGTGGGAGGCGTAGGATGAAGATGGTCTCTCTCAAACAACCCTGCAACCAAATAATAAAGAGTCTCTTGTGTCCCCAACACACCCAATACAATGACAAATTGTATAGGTGCACTAGTTCGGCGAAGAGATGGTGATACAAGTGTAATATGGATGGTAGAAATATATTTTTATAATCTGAATAAATAAATACATCAAGGTAGCAAATATTAAATGGGCACAAAAATGGTATTGCAATGCTTGAAAATAAGGCCTAGGGTCCGTACTTTCACTAGTGCAATCTCTCAACAGTGCTAATATAGTTGGATCATATAACCGTCCCTCAATGTGCAACGAAGAGTCACTCCTAAGTTCCTATCTAGCAGAGAACATAAGATGGAATTGTTTGTAGGGTACTAAACCACCTCAAAGCTATTCTTTTCGATCAATCTATCCTAGTGTTCGTACTAAAATAACACGAAGCTATTCTATCTGATCAATCTAACTAAGAGTTTGTACTAAAATAACCCCAAAGCAAATTCAGATTTATAATATTCAATCCAACACAAAGAACTTCAAAGAGTGCCCCACGGTTTCTACCGGACAAACAAAGAAAAGAACGTGCATCAACCCCTATGCATAGATTACCCCAATGTCACCTCGGGAACCCGTAAGTTGAGTGCCAAAACATATATCAAGTGAATCAATATGATACCCCATTGTCACCATGAGTATTCAATTGCGAGACATATATCAAGTGCTCTCAAATCCATAAAAGTATTCAATCCGATAACAACGAAATCTCAAAGGGAAAAACTCAATTCATCACAACAAGATAGAGAGGGGAAAACACCATATGATCCGACTATATTAACAAAGCCCGCGATACATCAAGATCGTGACATCTCAAGAACACGAGAGAGAGAGAGAGAGAGAGAGAGATTAAACACATAGCTACTGGTACAAACCCTCAGCCCCGAGGGTGGACTACTCCCTCCTCATCATGGTGGCCGCCGGGATGATGAAGATGTCCACTGATAACCCACAAGTATAGGGGATAGCAACAGTTTTCGAGGGTAGAGTATTCAACCCAAATTTATTGATTCGACACAAGGGGAGCCAAAGAATATTCTCAAGTATTAGCAGCTGAGTTGTCAATTCAACCACACCTGGAAACTTAATATCTGCAGCAAAGTATTTAGTAGCAAAGTAATATGATAGTAGTGGTAATGGTGGTAACAGGTAACGGTAGCAAAAGTAATATTTTTTTGTGATTTGTAGTGATGATAACAATAGCTACGGAAAAGTAAATAAGCGAAGAACAATATATGGAAAGCTCGTAGGCATTGGATCGGTGATGGAGAATTATGCCGGATGCGGTTCATCATGAAACAATCATAACATAGAGTGGCACAGAACTAGCTCCAATTCATCAATGTAATGTAGGCATGTATTCCGAATATAGTCATATGTGCTTATGGAAAAGAACTTGCATGACATCTTTTGTCCCACCCTCCTGTGGCAGCGGGGTCCTATTGGAAACTAAGGGATATTAAGGCCTCCTTTTAATAGAGTACCAGACCAAAGCATTAACACATAGTGACTACATGAACTCCTCAAACTACGGTCATCACTGGGAGTGGTCCTGATTATTGTCACTTCGGGGTTGCCGGATCATAACACATAGTAGGTGACTATAGACTTGCAAAATAGGATCAAGAACTCTCATATATTGATGAAAACATAATAGGTTCAGATCTGAAATCATGGCACTCGGGCCCTAGTGACAAGCATTAAGCATAGCAAAGTCATAGCAACATCGATCTCAGAACATAATGAATACTAGGGATCAAACCCTAACAAAACTAACTCGATTACATGATAAATCTCATCCAACCCATCACCGTCCAGCAAGCCTACGATGGAATTATTCACGCACGACAGTGAGCATCATGAAATTGGTGATGGAGGATGGTTGATGATGATGATGGCGACGGGTTCCCCTCTCCGGAGCCCCGAACAGACTCCAGATCAGCCCTCCCGAGAGAGTTTAGGGCTTGGCGGCGGCTCCGTATCGTAAAACGCGATGAATCCTTCTCTCTGAATTTTTTCTCCCCGAAAGTGAATATATGGAGTCAAGGTTGAGGTCGGTGGAGCGTCAGGGGGCCCTCGAGGCAGGGGGCGCGCCCAGGGGGGTAGGGCGCGCCCCCACCCTCATGGACAGGTGGAGGTCCCCCTGATGTGGATCTTTCTTCCAGTATTTTTATATATTCCAAAATAATTCTCCGTTGATTTTCAGGTCATTCCGAGAACTTTTATTTCTGCACAAAAATAACACCATGGCAATTCTGCTGAAAACAACGTCAGTCCGGGTTAGTTCCATTCAAATCATGCAAGTTAGAGTCCAAAACAAGGGCAAAAGTGTTTGGAAAAGTAGATACGACGGAGATGTATCAACTCCCCCAAGCTTAAACCTTTTCTTGTCCTCAAGCAATTCAGTTGATAAACTGAAAGTGATAAAGAGAAACTTTACAAACTCTGTTTGCTCTTGTTGTTGTAAATATGTAAAGCCAGCATTCAAGTTTTCAGCAAAGATTATGAACTAACCATATTCACAATAACATTTAGGTCTCATGTTTACTCATATAAATGGCATAATCAACTAGCGAGCAATAATAATAAATCTCAGATGACAACACTTCCTCAAAACAATCATGATATGATATAACAAGGTGGTATATCGCTAGCCCTTTCTGAGACCGCAAAACATAAATGCAGAGCACCTTTAAAGATCAAGGACTGACTAGACATTGTAATTCATGGTAAAAGAGATCTAGTCAAATCATACTCAATGTAAACTAACAGTAATGGATGCAAATGACAGCGGTGCTCTCCAACTGGTGCTTTTTAATAAGAGGATGATGACTCAACATAAAAGTGAATGGATAGGCCCTTCGCAGAGGGAAGCAAGGATTTTAGAGGTGCCAGAGCTCGGTTTTGAAATAGATATGAATAGTATTTTGAGAGGTATACTTTCATTGTCAACATAACAACCGAGAGATGGCGATATCTTCCATGCTACACACATTATAGGCGGTTCCCAAACAGAATGGTAAAGTTTATACTCCCCCTCCACCAACAAGCATCCATCCATGGCTTGCTCGAAACAACGAGTCCCTCCAACTAACAACAGCCCCAGGGGAGTTTTGTTTGCAATTATTTTGATTTGATTTGCATAAAGCATGGGACTGGGCATCCCGGTGACCAGCCATTTTCTCGTGAGTGAGGAGCGGAGTCCACTCGTCTTGAGAATAACCCGCCTAACATGGAAGATACAGACAACCCTAATTGATACATGAGCTATTCGAGCATACAAAACAGAATGTTTATTTGAAGGTTTAGAGTTTGGCACATACATATTTACTTGGAACGGCAGGTAGATATCGTATATAGGTAGGTATGATGGCCTCATATGGAACAACTTTGGGGTTTATGGAATTGGATGCACAAGCAGTATTCCCGCTTAGTACAGGTGAAGGCTAGCAAAAGACTGGGAAGCAACCAGCTAGTGAGCGACAATAGTCATGAACATGCATTAAAATTAATCAACACCGAATGCAAGCATGAGTAGGATATAATGCACCATGAATATAAATATCATAGAGGCTATGTTGATTTTGTTTCAACTACATGCGTGAACATGTGCCAAGTCAAGCCACTCGAATCTTTCAAAAGAGGATACCACCCTATCATACCACATCACAACCATTTTAATAGCATGTTGGCACGCAAGGTAAACCATTATAAGCTCTTAGCTAATTAAGCATGGCATAAGAAACTATAATCTCTAATTGTCATTGCAAACATGTTTATTCATAATAGGCTGAATCAGGAATGATGAACTAATCATATTTACAAAAACAAGAGAGGTCGAGTTCATACCAGCTTTTCTCATCTCAATAATTTCATCATATACTCATCATTATTGCCTTTCACTTGCACGACCGAATAGTGTGGATAATAATAATAGTGCATGTGCATTGGACTAAGCTAGAATCTGCAAGCATTCAATTCAAGAGAGAAGACAAGGTAATATGGGCTCTTTTGTCAGATCAACAATAATGCATATAAGAGCCACTTTAACATTTTAATCATGGCCTTCTCCTCTCAACCCCCAAAGGAAAGAAAAGAAATAAAACTATTTACACGGGAAAGCTCCCAACAAACAAAAGAAGAACAAGAAATATTTTGGGGTTTTCTTTTTAATTATTACTACTACAACATGAAAAGTAAACTAACTGAAAGCTACAACTAATTTTTTTGTTTTTTATTAAGGTTTATTAAACACATAAGAAGAAAGGATAAAAAGGAAAATAAACTAGCATGGATGATACAATGAAAAAGTATGAGCACCGATAACTAGCCTGACTGTGTGAACATGAATGTAATGTCGGTGAGAAATACGTACTCCCGCAAGCTTAGGCTTTTGGCCTAAGTTGGTCTATGACCATGGCTGGCTTGGCGGATATCCAAAGTTATAGTTGGGGTTGTACTGAGATGCAGTAGCTATTGCCTCATGAGCTGCCACCTAGAGACGGGCCGTCTCCGTCCTCCTCTTATACTCGTCTGCCTCCTCCCTGGTTATAACATATCTCCCTTTTGCCTGAGAGTCAAAGATAGCAGGAGCAGGGAGAGCAACGTGATAGGTGCGTCGTCTGTCAAAGATTAGTCGGTACTGGAGGAACTGATCGTTCCTCTCAACAAACTGATGACGAACCATGGCCTCATAATCTAAATAAACAGGAGGCAACTCAATATCATACCCACGTATGTGTATATCAACAAAATTAGCTAGACGGGTTGCATAAATTCCACCAAAGAAATCTCCATTAAATCTATTATTATGCAACATATGTGCAACAATGGCTCCCAAATTATAATGTTTATCTCCTAATACAGCACTCCTGAGAACACTGAGGTTAGGGACACACATGTGACATGCTTCATCCTTACCATTTATGCACTTACCTATGAAGAGATAAAAATAATGTATAGCAGGAAAATGAATGCTCCCTATGGTAGCTTGTGTTATATCTCTAGATTCCCCCACAGTTATACTAGCAAGAAAATCTCTAAACTCAGATTTGCGAGGCTCACCAGTGCTGCCCCATTGTGGAAGTTTGCAAGCAGTATTAAAATCCTCTAAGTCCATAGTATAAGAATTTTCATAAAGATCGAACAGGACAGTTTGAGAATTGCATGATGATGAAAATTCAAACCTTCTCACAAAGGAATCAGTGAGATAGTGGTACTGGCGGCACTTCTCTGCCTCGAAGCTCTCAAGATCAGCATTACGCACATATGCGTTAAATTCTTCCTTGATTCCTGCTCGATCCGTAAAGTCATCTGAAGGCCATTCACAAGCCCGCACTTGAGCTTCCCTCGGTGGTTCATCATCGGCATCGCGTATTGCGAGCCTGGGTCCTTGGTTCCTTGAAGGACCACCTTGGTACATTTTGCTAAACATATTTCTTCCTCTGAAATTTTTAGTAACTTCAAAATAAAAGTGAACCAAACTCAACAAAATTGATAGCAACTACTCCTACAAGTGCCTAGAGGCAATATCATGCATTAAAACTACTTTTGACCATATAAATTTGACATGCAAGCTCAAGAATAGGGTCACCTAAGCAGCAAAATATGCAATGAATAAAGCACTAGAACAAAAACTAATTGGACCATTGGAGGAGTCACATACCAAGGAACAATCCCCCAAAGCAGTTTTGTGAATGGAGCTTTGAGCAAGGAGATCGAAAATGGTAGCAAAATGAGCTTGGACTCGGGTTTGAGCTGGCTAGTGATGTTTTTGGGAGGAAGAAGGAGTGTGTGGTAGTGGAATAAGTGGAGGGGAGCCATCGTGGGCCCACGAGGCAGGGGGCGCGCCCAGGGGGTAGGGAGCACCCTGGACCCTCGTGGCCAGGTGCTTGCTCCCCTTGCTGTGTTCTCAGTGCCAGATATTCCCAAATATTCTAGAAAAAATCATATTTAAATTTCAGGGCATTTGGAGAACTTTTATTTTCGGGGTATTTTTTATTGCATGGATAATTCAGAAAATAGACAGGAAAATACTATTTTTGCTTTATTTAATATAAATAACAGAAAGTAAAAAGAGGGTACAGAGAGTTGTGTTTCCTAAATTCATCCATCTCATGCTCATTAAAACGAATCCACTAACAAGGTTGATCAGGTCTTGTTAACAAACTCATTCCGAATAACATGGAACCGGAGAATTTTCGAATAACACTAGGTTACCTCAACAGGGATATGCATGTCCCCAACAATAAGAATATCATATTTCTTCTTGACAGTAGGAAGAGGAAATTCAAAACCTCCAATAGTAATAGTTGAAATTTTTCCAATAGAATTGATATTGTGAACTTGAGGTTGTTTCCTCGGAAAGTGTACCATATGCTCATTGCCATTAACATGAAAAGTGACATTGCCTTCGGTGCAATCAATAACAGCTCCTGCAGTATTCAAAAAGGGTCTTCGAAGAATAATAGACATACTATCATCCTCGGGAATATCAAGAATAACAAAGTCCGTTAAAATAGTAACGTTTGCAACCACAACAGGCACATCCTCACAAATACCGACAGGTATAGTAGTTGATTTATCAGCCATTTGCAAAGATATTTCAGTAGGTGTCAACTTATTCAAATCAAGTCTACGATATAAAGAGAGAGGCATAACACTAACACCGGCTCCAAGATCACATAAAGCAGTTTTAACATAGTTTCTTTTTAATGGAGCATGATATAGTTGGTACTCCTGGATCTCCAAGTTTCTTTGGTATTCCACCCTTAAAAGTATAATTAGCAAGCATGGTGGAAATTTTAGCTTCTGGTATCTTTCTTTTATTAGTAACAATATATTTCATATATTTAGCATAAGGATTCATTTTAAGCATATCAGTCAAACGCATACGCAAAAAGATAGGTCTAATCATTTCAGCAAAGCGCTCAAAATCCTCATCAACCTTTTTCTTGGATGGTTTAGGAGGAAAAGGCATGGGTTTCTGAACCCATGGTTCTCTTTCCTTACCGTGCTTCCTAGAAACAAAGTATCTCTTATCATAACGTTGATTCTTTGATTGTGGGTTATCAAGATCAACAACAGGTTCAGTTTCTACCTCATTATCATTGCTAGGTTGAGCATCAACATGAACATCATTATTAACATTATCACTAGGTTCATGATCATTACCAGATTGTGTTTCAGCATCAGAAATAGAAATATCATTAGGATTCTCAGGTGTGTCAATAGCAGGTTCACTAGAAGCATGCAAAGTCCTATCATTTTTCTTTTTCTTCCTTTTAGAAGGACTAGGTGCATCAATATTATTTCTTTGATAATCGTGCTCAATTATCTTAGGATGGCCCTCAGGATACAAAGGTTCCTGAGTCATTTTACCACCTCTAGTCATAACTCTAACATCATTATCATTTTTATTATTATTCAATTCATTGAGCAAATCATTCTGAGCTTTAAGTACTTGTTCTACTTGAGTGGTAACCATAGAAGCATGTTTACTAATAAGTTTTAGTTCACCTTTAACATTAGCCATATAATCACTCAAGTGTTCAACCATATAAGCATTATGTTTCAATTTTCTACCAACATAAGCATTAAAATCTTCTTGCTTAACCATAAAGGTATCAAACTCATCTAAGCATTGGCTAGCAAACATAGTAGGAGGGATTTTAGCTTTATCATATCTATAGAGAGAATTTACCTTTACTACCTGTGTCGGGTTATCAAGACCATGTATTTCTTCAACTGGCGGTAAATTAAGACCATGTATTTCTTCAATAAGGAGGTAAATTCTTAACAACTTCAGCTTTAATACCTTTTTCTTTCATAGATTTCTTTGCCTCTTGCATATCTTCAGGACTGTGAAATAGAATACCTCTTTTCTTTGGAGTTGGCTTACGAGTGGGTTCAGGAAGTGTCCAATTATTTTCATTAGTCAACATATTATTCAATAGAATGTCAGCTTCATCAATAGTTCTTTCCATGAAAACACAACCAGCACAACTATCCAGGTAATCTCTGGAAGCATCGGTTAGTCCATTATAAAAGATATCAAGTATTTCATTTTTCTTGAGAGGATGATCAGGCAAAGCATTAAGTAATCGGAGAAGCCTCCCCCAAGCTTGTGGCAGACTCTCTTCTTCAATTTGCACAAAATTATATATTTCCCTTAAAATAGCTGGTTTCTTATGAGCGGGGAAATATTTAGCAGAGAAGTAATAAATCATATCCTGGGGACTACGCACACAACCAGGATCAAGAGAATTAAACCATGTCTTAGCATCAACCTTTAATGAGAACGGAAATAATTTAAGGATATAATAATTAGTAAATAGGGTCGCGATATCATTTAGTTTAGTAAGATGTGCCACAACAATTTCAGTTTATAGCCATAGAAAGGATCAGATTCAACTAAAGTAATTATATCAGGGTCAATAGAGAATTCATAATCCTTATCAGTAACAAAGATAGGTGAAGTAGCATAAGCAGGATCATATTTCATTCTAGCATTCAAAGTTTTTTGTTTCAGCTTAGCTAAAAGGTTCTTAAGATCATTCCTATCATTGCAAGCAAGAAAGTCTCTAGCAGTTTCTTCATCCATAACATAACCTTCAGGAACAATAGGTAATTCATATCTAGGGGGAGAATCTTCATCATCACTTTCATCAATATTATCAGTTTCAACAATTTCATTCTCTCTAACCCAAGCAAGTTGTTCATTAAGAAATTCACCTAATGGCATAGTATTATCAAGCATAGAAGTAGTTTCATCATAAGTATCATGCATAGCAGAAGTGGCATCATCAATAACATGCGACATATCAGAATTAATAGCAGAAGCAGGTCTAGGTGTCGCAAGCTTATGTAGGGTAGGAACACTATGGGCCGATCTTTCACGATAGGAGCGGATCCCGTGATGAACACGAAGAACACGAGGAGGGGAACGAGGGAAATCACGGGGGAAACACAAGATAAACACTAAACCAACAAGAACAAGTTACACATGTGCTAGATCCTCGAATACATAGGGTTCACATGGTACACGATCAACTAAGGACGATACAAGGGTAAAGGTCGAGGTCTTGATGTTCTTCCCTAAAGAGGGGTCTTGAATCCGCTTGGGGGATCTTCACCGTAGGAGGCTCGAATCTCCGAGCAGAAGGTAACCAAGTGGATGAGAAAAGCTCTCCCACAAAATATGAGCTAATCCTTTGCTAACCCTAGCTAGAAGGAATAGGAGGTCCATATATAGTCTAAGTGCAAAAGGGGGCGAAAGTAGGGGTACATGGGCCTCGGGCCCGAATCTGGACACAGCCAGGTAACGGACGTCCGCTGGGGACCGGACCTCCGGTGTCTCAGGAGCGGCCGGACGTCCGGTGGCTGCCGGTCGTCCGCTCATTCTGGCTCGGATGCTGGTGTTGCGGATTTCCGGAGGCTACCGGTCGTCCGGTCGTCGGTCGTCCGCTGGCACCGGTCGTCCGCCCATTTGGCTCGGGTGCAGGGGCACCGGTCGTCCGGTCTGGGTTGGACGTCCGCTCGCTGGGGTTCGGCTGGAGCATCGGCGCCAGACGTCCGGTCTCGGCCGGTCGTCCGGTGGCTGGGACTTTTCCTTCAGCCCTTCTTCTTCTCCGTCTTCTCGTCCATCTTCCTCTTCCTCTTCTCCTTGCTCCTTAGCTTCTCCATGATACCTGAGAATGCACAAAGTGTCCATATGAGGTAGTAGCCATGTCTCATGTGCATCAAAGTGGAAATGTGAGAGGAGAGATGTCACCTTGGTTTCAAGGGCTCTTGCACGTGCTCGTGTCATGGGTCCAAGAGGTGTCTTAGGAGATGTAGTTGGGTCCATGGGGATGGCCTTGGGATGCTCCGCATCATCTCCCCTCCCTTTTGGAAGATCCGTCCTCGGATCAAATTCTTCATCATCATGGAAGGGAGAAAGATCTTTGACGTTGTAGATGTCGCTCATGTTGTACTTGTCGCGCGGGAGGTCAATCTTGTAAGCGTTGTCGTTGTATCGTGCGAGCACCTTGAAGGGTCCATCCGCTCGGGGTCGAAGCTTCGACTTGCGTTCTTGTGGAAAAAGGTCCTTGCGAAGGTGTAGCCAAATGAGATCACCAATGTTGAAGATCATAGGTTGCTTGTTGAAGTTGAGCTTGGTCGCAAGGCGTTGAACTTGGCGCTCGATGGTGTTTCTTGTATCTTCATGCACCTTCTTGAGATGTGTCACATGTGCACTTGCGTCCAAATTGATGCGCTCTTGGAGTGGTAGAGGGAGAATGTCCAAAGGGGACAAAGGTTTGAAACCGTAGACGACCTCGAAGGGGGACTTGCCGGTTATTGAGTGGTTTGCTCGGTTGTAGGCGAACTCGGCGATAGGTAGGCACTCCTCCCACTCCTTGATGTTCTTATTGATGAGTACCCGAAGTAGAGCGGAGAGTGTGTGGTTGGTAACTTCTGTTTGGCCGTCGGTTTGTGGATGATACGACATGGAGAAAAGTAGCTTGATTCCGAGCTTGGCGCATTGGGTCTTACAAAAGTAGCTAAGGAACTTGACGTCGCGGCCCGAGACGATAGTCTTGGGCACTCCATGTAGAAGCAATATTTCCCTACAAAAGAGATTAGCAACATGTGAAGCATTGTCTATCTTGTTGCAAGGAATAAAATGTGCCATTTTTGAGAAACGGTCCACAACGACAAATACCGAATCCTTCCCATTTCGAGTCCTAGGCAAACCAAGTACAAAGTCCATGCTAATGTCTTCCCATGGTTGATATGGAATTGGTAGAGGCATATACAGGCCGTGGGATTGAGCTTTGGACTTAGCTTTGTGACATGTAGAGCAAGGGTTGGTGAAGCGGTTGACGTTGCGAAACATCTTTGGCGAAAAGTAGTTCTTCGAGAGCGTGGCGAACGTCTTGTCGCGTCCAAAATGTCCCATTAAGCCTCCTCCATGAGATTCCTGCAAAAGCAACAAACAAAGAGAAGACTCAAGGATGCAAAGTTTGCTAGCTCTCATAAGATATCCATCGTTGATGTAATAGCATTCCCAAGAGGTGTGCGACAAACACTTGGCATAAGGAGTAGCAAAAGTAGGATCATGCTCATAGAAGTCTTTGATATGCTCAAAACCATTGACATCCAATTCAAGTTGAGTGACAAGCATGCATATGCGAGAAAGGGCATCCACCACAATGTTTTCTTTGCCCTTAATGTACTTGATGACATAAGGAAAAGACTCAATAAATTCACTCCATTTAGCATGACGCTTGTTCAAATTGGTTTGGCCCTTAAGATACTTGAGCGTTTCATGATCGGTATGAATGATAAACTCATGATGGCGAAGATAGTGTTCCCATTCATCCAAAACGCGGATTAAAGCATATAGCTCTTTGTCATAGATGGGGTAATTGAGTTACGCGCTGGAGAGTTTCTCACTAAAGTAAGCTAAGGGGCGCTTCTCTTGCATTAACATGCCTCCTATGACATTGCCACTAGCATCACAATGAATTTCAAAGGGTTTGTCAAAGTTTGGTAAAGCAAGAACGGGAGCATGAGTAAGCAAGTTCTTAAGCTCATTGAAAGCGGTATCTTGGGATGGTCCCCAAACAAAAGGTGTATTCTTCTTGCTCAAAGCATGCAAAGGCGAAGCAATGGTGCTAAAATCCTTCACAAAGCGACGAAAGAAACCCGCAAGGCCAAGAAAGCTACGCACTTGTTGAAAATTGGTTGGTTGTGGCCAAGTCTTAATAGCATTGATCTTGTACTCATCAACATGAACACCCTTAGAAGAAACAACAAAACCCAAGAAAACGAGCTTATCAATGCCAAAAAGGCATTTCTCCATATTAGCATAGAGTTGCTCTTTTCGAAGAGTTTGCAAAATGGTTCGAACATGGGTGACATGATCTCTAAGAGATTTGCTATAAACAAGGATATCATCAAAGTAGACCACAACAAATATACCAATGTAAGGGCGAAAGACATGATTCATGAGACGCATAAAGGTGCCTGGTGCTTCCGAGAGACCCATAGGCATGACTAACCACTCATACAAGCCAAATTTTGTTTTGAAAGCGGTTTTCCATTCATCACCCTCTTGTATGTGGATTTGATAGTAACCACTCTTAAGATCAGTATTGGAAAATATAGTGGCACCACTAAGTTCATCAAGCATATCGTCAAGGCGTGGAATGGGATACCTATAGAGAACGGTGATAGCATTGATAAGTCTACAATTGGAGCACATGCGAAAGCTACTGTCTCGTTTTGGCACAAGAATGACCGGGACGGCACAAGGGCTCAAACTTTCACGCACATGTCCATGGTCTATGAGATGCTTTACTTTCCTATGTATTTCTTTGGTTTCTTTGGGGTTGACGCGGTAAGGAGCTTTGTTCGGAAGCGGTGCTCCGGGGATGAGGTCAATGCGATGTTCAATGCCTCGTAGTGGAGGTAGTCCCGGAGGTAGCTCGTCGGGGAAAACATCATGAAATTCCCGCAAAAGAGAAGATAACACTAGAGGAAGAGTGTGAGAAGTGTTAGTTTGTGGTGCATTGTCCTTGCACACAATGACGTAGTGTAGGACACTAAATGGGTTCTCACACACTCCTCTTATATCACTTTTGGTGGAAAATAGGACTAAGTTCTTCTTTTCGCTCATCGTGGAGGTGTCCGATTTGGACTTGTGGCGCTCACACTCTTTTTGGTGGCTCGCTCTCTCACTATGATCTCCACGATGGGAGGCTTGCTTGTCGGCGATCACTTGACTTGGCAACATTGGATGGAGGACGTACTCCTTGCCCTTCATCTTGAAGATGTAGTGGTTCGTTCAGCCATTGTGGATGACTCCTCTATCAAATTGCCATGGACGTCCAAGGAGAAGATGGTAAACGGTCATTCGAACGACGTTGCATTCCAAGGTGTCTTCGTAGGCGCCAATTTTGAAGGAGACTTGTACTCGGTGCTCGACTTGGATGGTGCCGGAGTCGCTAAGCAATTGCACGTTGTATGGATGGGGATGCTTCGTCTTGGGCAATTGGAGTTTGGAGCAAAGTTCTTCACTTGCGAGATTATGACAACTCCCTCCATCGATGATGACCTTGACGGATCGTCCATTGATGACGTCCTTGGTGTGAATATTGATGACCCACAAGTATAGGGGATCTATCGTAGTCCTTTCGATAAGTAAGAGTGTCAAACCCAACGAGGAGCAGAAGGAAATGATAAGCGCTTTCCAGCAAGGTATTATCTACAAGTACTGAAATAAGTGGTAACAGATAGTTTTGTGATAGGATAATTTGTAATGAGCAACAAGTAACAAAAGTAAATAAAGTGCAGCAAGGTGGCCCAATCCTTTTCGTATCAAAGGACAAGCCGGGACAAACTCTTATATGATGTAAAGCGCTCCTAAGGACACATGGGAATATCGTCAAGCTAGGTTTCATCACGTTCATATGGTTCGCGTTCGGTACTTTGATAATTTGGTATGTGGGTGGACCGGTGCTTGGGTGCTGCCCTTACTTGGACAAGCATCCCACTTATGATTAACCTCTATTGCAAGCATCCGCAACTACAACAAAAGTATTAAGGTAAACCTAACCATAGCATGAAACATATGGATCCAAATCAGCCCCTTACGAAGCAACGCATAAACTAGGGTTTAAGCTTCTGTCACTCTAGCAACCCATCATCTACTTATTACTTCCCAATGCCTTCCTCTAGGCCCAAATAATGGTGAAGTGTCATGTAGTCGACGTTCACATAACACCACTAGAGGAGAGACAACATACATCTCATCAAAATATCGAACAAATACGAAATTCACATGACTACTAATAGCAAGACTTCTCCCATGTCCTCAGGAACAAAAGTAACTACTCACAAAGCATAAACATGTTCATAATCATAGGGGTATTAATATGCATATAGGATCTGAACATATGATCTTCCACCAATTAAACCAACTAGCATCAACTACAAGGAGTAATTAACACTACTAGCAACCTACTAGCAACAATCCCGAACTTGGAGACAAGAATTGGATACAAGAGATGAACTAGGGTTTTGAGAGGAGATGGTGCTGATGAAGATGTTGATGGAGATTGCCCTCTCCCGATGAGAGGAGCGTTGGTGATGACGATGGCGATGATTTCCGCCTCCGAGGGGGGGGGGAGTTTCCCCGGCAGAACAGCTCTGCCAGAGCCCTAGATTGGTTCCGCCAAGGTTCCGCCTCGTGGCGGCGGAGTTTCATCCGAGAAGATGGCTTATTATTATTTTCCCATCGAAAGACTTCATATAGCAGAAGATGGCCACCAGGGGGCCCACGAGGTAGGGGGCGCGCCCGGGGGGGTAGGGCGCGCCCCCACCCTCGTGGGCAGGGTGTGGCCCCCTGGTGAAGTTCTTTCTCTCAGTATTTTTTATATATTTGGAAAACGTCTTCCGTGAAGTTTCAGGACTTTTGGAGCTGTGCAGAATAGGTCTCTAATATTTTCTCCTTTTCCAGCCTAGAATCCCAGCTCCCGGCATTCTCCGTCTTTATGTAAACCTTGTAAAATAAGAGAGAATAGGCATAAGTATTGTGACATAATGTGTAATAACAGCCCATAATGTAATAAATATCGATATAAAAGCATGATGCAAAATGGACATATCAACTCCCCCAAGTTTAGACTTCGCTTGTCCTCAAGCGAAAAGCCGAAATCGAAAAATATGTCCACATGTTTAGAGATAGAGGTGTCGATAAAAATAAAATACGGACATGAGGGCATCATGATCATCCTTAGAACAACAACTTATATAATTCTTGCCATATGATTTCTTATGCTAGAGTAATAATTCAATCACCATCTCAAGTATGAATAGTAAACTTCCTTGAAAACTAATAAACTATAATCTCAGTCATTGGAGCAATTGCAATTTATCATAACATAGGAAAGAGTCAATGTATAAGAGCTTTTCAGCAAGTCCACATACTCAACTATCATATAGTCTTTCACAATTGCTGACACTCACGCAATACGTATGGGTATGGAGTTTTAATCGGACACAGAGAAAGATAGGGGCTTATAGTTTTGCCTCCCAACATTTTACCTCAAGGGTAATGTCAACAGTAATAGTTCAAGAAAACTCACATCCAATTAGCCATATATACCAGGATCGTTCCAACATACTGTGCGTGCCAAAGGATAAAATGTAAAAAGGAAGGGTGAAGATCACCGTGACTCTTATGCAATGTAGGAGATAAAAGTAAAATATAAGCCCTTCACAGAGGGAAACAGAGGTTGTCATGCGCTTTTATGGTTGGATGCACAAAATCTTAATGTGAAAGAACGTCAGTTTATATTTCCACTTGTGATATGGACCTTTATTATGCTGTCTGTCGCTTTTATTTCTTCCATATCACACGATCGTATAAAGCTTATTTCTCCCACACTAATAAGTCATACATATTTAGAGAGCAATTTTTATTGCTTGCACCGATGACAACTTACTTGGAGGATCTTACTCAATCCATAGGTAGGTATGCTGGACTCTTATGGCAAAACTGGTTTAAGGGTATTTGGAAGCACAAGTAGTATCTCTACTTGGTGCAATGAATTTTGCTAGCATGAGGGGAAAGGCAAGCTCAACATGTTGGAGGATCCAAGACAATATAATTTATCTCAGATATAAGAAAACATAACCCATTATGTTGTCTTCCTTGTCCAACGTCAACTCTTTTAGCATGTCATATTTTAATGAGTGCTCACAATCATAAAAGATGTCCAAGATAGTATATCTATATGTGAAGACCTCTCTTTCTTTATTACTTCCTATTAATTGCAACGATGACCAAAACTATGTTTGTCAAATCTCAACAACTTTTATTCATCATACTCTTTTTGTGTGAGCTCATTACTATCGATAAGACTCACATGATCTCTTTGTTTCTTTTTATTTCTTTCTCTTTTTCTTTTATTCCCTGAGGATCATGGTAAAATAATCAAGCCCTTGACTCAACACTAATCTTTATTATATAGCTCACAGACTCGATTACATAGAAGGATAATAAAGCAAAACTCACAACTAGATCATACTAAGAATTTTGTTCTGCTAGATCAAGATATTACCAAAAGGATCGAACTAAGAAAAACGGTAAAGATAAAAGTGATGGTGATACAATACTGGGGCACTCCCCCAAGCTTGGTAGTTGCCAAGGGGAGTGCCCATACCAGATACTCAATTCTTCTATGTTGGTGGAGATGGTGGTGATTTTGTTGATGACGTAGGTGTCGGTGTCAAAACCGGCGGATCTCGGGTAGTGGGTCCCGAACTGTGCGTCTAGGCCGGATGGTAATAGGAGGCAGGGAACACGATGTTTTACCCAGGTTCGGGCCCTCTTGATGGAGGTAAAACCCTGCGTCCTGCTTGATTAATATTGATGATATGGGTAGTACAAGAGTAGATCTACCACGAGATCAAGGAGGCTAAACCCTAGAAGCTAGCCTACGGTATGATTGTTGTATATGGAGTTGATTGCCTACGGACTACAACCCTCCAGTTTATATAGACACCGGATAGGGTTAGGGTTACACAGAGTCGGTTACAATGGTAGGAGATCTTGAATATCCGCATCGCCAAGCTTGCCTTCCACGCCAAGGAAAGTCCCATCCGGACACGGGACGAAGTCTTCAATCTTGTATCTTCATAGTCCAGGAGTCCGGCTGAAGGTATAGTCCGGCTACCCGAACACCCCCTAGTCCAGGACTCCCTCGGTAGCCCCTGAACCAGGCTTCAATGACGACGAGTCCGGCGCGCAAATTGTCTTCGGCATTGCAAGGCGGGTTCCTCCTCCAAGTCCTTCATAGAAGATTGTAAACACCAAGAGTAATGTCCGGCTCTGCAAAATAAGCTTCCACATATCGCCATAGAGAGAATAATATTAACACAAATCAAAACTGCTGACGTATTCCGCAGTGTGTCATCACACTACGGCCAAGTCCTTTACTCGAATCGTTTTTACTTTTCCACCTCAGCATGTTTTGCGAGGCGGTTTCCTTGGCACGTCTTGTCAAAGCAGAGATCGTGTACCCCCTTTACGGGATTCTCATCAATACGGACGTGGGTAACCCAACCGCGCCATTTATCACGGCGCTTGGGAGGCAAGCGAGTTTTACTAGGCTGGTGGGGACGCACAACCGCATCCGCCCATATAAGGGGATAAGGATCCACCTTTTTACCTACGCCTTCTTCCTCCTTTGCCTATCCATCTCCTGCGCACTCGAGCTCCAGCGCCCAAGCCCGCACTTCCCACCTCAACCTTCTCCAGCAATGTCCGGAGCGGGAGGCAAGTGGATGGTCTCCTCCGCTACGGAGGGCCAAGTCAAGAAGCTAAGGAAGGCCGGATACCTGTCCAAGGACATCGCGCACCGGCTTCCCGAAAAGGGGCAGCTTCTCCCCACCCCAAGGCCCCATGAGAGGGTAGTATTTCTCCCCCACTTCCTCCGCGGACTGGGTTTTCCACTCCACCCATTTGTCCGGGGGCTCATGTTCTATTACGGCCTGGATTTCCACGATCTGGCCCCGAACTTCATCCTCAACATCTCGGCGTTTATCGTCGTGTGCGAGGCTTTCCTCCGCGTCCGCCCTCATTTCGGCCTCTGGCTCAAGACCTTCAACGTCAAGCCCAAGGTGGTGCGCGGCAGCCAGGCGGAGTGCGGAGGCGCCATGGCGGGCAAGATGGCCAACGTCCTATGGTTCGAGGGCTCTTTTGTGGAGACCCTAAAGGGGTGGCAATCCGGGTGGTTTTACATCACCGAGCCACGCGATCCGAAATGGACCGCAGCCCCGAGTTCCGATCCGGACCCCCCACGCGGCTTATGTCCTGGAAAGAGACGGGCCTGTCGTGGGGTGACGAAAAAGAGGTGACCGGATTGCAAACATGCATCCAGTCCCTGGTGAACAAGCCAATCCGGCTTGTTAATGTAATCCAGGTTATGCTCGTCCGCCGGATCCTCCCGTGCCAACAACGGGATTTTAATCTGTGGGAGTTCGACCCGGCGCAGCACCAAACCCTTAGCAGGCTCTTCGACACGACGTACGAAGATGCCTGGAAGGTGCTATTCAAGGGCGCCGAGGCTCCCGCATCCGCTTCCGAGGACCGCGGATACAGCTCGCAGCGTCACGCTAGCGAGGTAAGCTATCTTCACCTTTTACAGGATGTTAAGCTTTCTTCATAGTTTGACTCTATGCGGGATCTAAACTCCCTTACCTTTGACAGGCTTGGCGGGCGATATCCGGACCGATTAACTGTCCGGCTCCGCTGCCCGAAGACCCAGCCCCAGCTCTACTAGTGAAGCTGCTAGTTCCGGCGCCTTATGTGGTGCCGGAGAAGAAGGCCAAGAAGAAGAAGACCACGGGGACTCGAAAGAGTGCCCGCAACGTGGTGGTGTCGGACTCGTCATCCGACGAGTCCGAGACGCCCTCTTCCCGTGAAAACGAGGAGGAGGAAGAAGAAAACTCTCCCCCCCAGCGGAGGGAGGAGAGAAGAGGAAGGCCGCCCCAACGGGGAGGCCGAGGGGTCTAGGAAAAGGAAGACCCCTCCGCCGGACTACTCCCCCGACGCCGAAGAGGGCGGAGAGGAGTGGCCAAACAGGGCCAAGCGTCCGGCGAAATCGTAAGTTCGGATATCAGAGTAACTCATGATGTTCCTTTGTTGCACAGCTTTCCCTAATGTCGAACGTAATTATGCAGCCCGCCCCGGGCCGAATTCAACGAATCGTCGGGCGGCTCCCTGGACTCATCGGACGTGAACTCAGTTCCGCCCGCTGTCTCCCCCCGCACTGTTGATGACGCCGAAGTGGCGTCGCGACAAGCTCCGGGGCAGGAGGAGGTGGTCCCGGAGGAGCCGCAAGGCAACCTCTCGGACTCCAGGAGTGAAGGGGATAAGGCCCCCCAGGGCTCCAAGTCCGGCTTTGTGCCGGACACCGCGCCGGAATCTTCCACAGTTCCGGACCGCGGTAGGCGAACTCCTTCCAAGAGGAGCAAGCCTTCTGAGCCGGCGGCCTCTGTCCAACCGAAGGTGCTGGACAATCTGATGGAGGTGCTTGACGGCGCCTCCATCGACGAGGGGCACCGTACTATTATGAGTACGGTGATCCAAAAGGTTCAGTCCGCCAAGAGCGGACTGACTGAAGCTTGCGCTAGCCTTCTAACAGGCTTCGAGGTAAGTAAAAATATGTAAAAATATTACCGCATAGACAGTAGCCCCTGATGCTCTGTTTGGCGTTCGGAAAGAAAAGCCGAATAGAGGATCTATTAAATATCGCAGGAGTCTAACAAAAAAGAGTCAATATGCGTATGCAGGCTTCACTGCTATCCACCGCCGCACTGACTGCGGAGGTGGGTGTCCTGAAGCAGGACCTTGAGCGGACCGAGCAAGAGCTCGGCCTTGCCAAGCGGCAGCTGGAGGAGAAAGAAGGTAAGAAATACCTTACAGAAAAAGTGCCTATAAGAAGGCGTGATTGCAAAAAAATAACAGGATTGTACTGCTTATTGTAGGGGCCACGACTGAGGTGGCGACCCTTAAGCAGGCGCTGTCTGAGGCCGAAAAGAAAATGGCCGCGGAGCGCACCGAGCGAGACAGACTTGGGGCTCAGGTCGGCAAGGTGCAGCAAGAGCTTCAGGCTCTCATGAAAAAACATGAGAGTTTGGAGCTTGAGTCAAAGGCGCAAGCATCCGAGCTCGCGACGGCCCTTGAGACTGCCAAGTCTGCCAAGGCCGAAGCCCAAAAGGCCCTCCAAGAGTTGGAGGAGATGAGGAAGATAGCAGCGGGTAAGGCATTCTTCATGCAAAGCAGAAATATAAAAGTAAACTACTTGTTACTTACCCGAATCCGGAGCTCTCCAGGGGCATTCGCAGATCTTCCCCGCAGCGTATCCGACGCCGCCGCATTCTACCGAGCTGAAGAGGGCAGCTCGACGGAGAAGGTGTTCTGGTCTCAGTATTCTGAGGCCGGACACCCTGTGCCTTTGAGCGACCAGCTGAAACAGCTGGTCGAGCTCCACAAGGCGGCCGAACAGGCCATGAAGGGCTTCATAGTTCGGCTGTGGCCCGGAGAGGCCCTGCCTGGGAGCTATTTCGGGCTGGTGCGGCGGCTGGTGGAGGCCTGTCCGAGGCTCGAGGTCATCAAGCGCTCCGTCTGCATCGAAGGTGCCCGTCGGGCCCTTGCCCGTGCAAAGGTGCACTGGGGTAAGCTGGACGGTGAGAAGCTTGTGAAGGACGGGCCGCCGCCGGGGAAGGAGCATCGCAAGCCCGAGAACTACTACAAGGATGTTCTTGCAGGTGCCCGCCTTGTGGCGGATGAATGTACCAAGGATGTGATTTTTGAATGAACTCGCTCGTGTTTATCCTGTGCGCTGAAAACTTGTTCATATGCGCTAAGCAATGCTTATTGAATTTAAAATATTACTTTCTGTGCGGCCGTTTATCAAAAAATTGAGAGATGGCCAGTCGTCGGCTTCTGCCCCCATGCCACTAGTGCTGGGGTGTTCGGGATAAACCTGAGCGCTCTTTTTCCCATAGTTGGGTCCTTCGAGGGAGGCGCTCAGCACAACGAACCAGGCAATCGGACTATAATGCTTGAACACTCTCACTTAGCCATAGAACTCTATAATTTTAAATTTCGGCGAAGCCCCTAGTTCGGAAGACCGAGTTCGGGGCGCTATCCACGCCTTGGCCGGACAAAGCCAGCTCCTCGCTCGAAGCGGCATAAGTCTTTAGGGACTCGAAAAACCTCTCGAACAGCGACCGGTCTCTCGCCTCATCATGACAGTCAGTTTTAGCTTTCTCCACTGAGGTGCTTAACCCAGCTGAACCGGGGCACAATCGCAGTGGTTCTCCTAGTGCTACCTTAGCCGATAGAGCGGAACGTAAGGCACCAAAACATAGGAGCCGGGCAAACCCAACTATTGACCCAAATCATGATTCGGAGCCGATGCATATAGTGCTATAAGTTCGGGGTGCCGCACTTGTGAAAGTGTACGGACTTCTCACACCATTATGAGGGGTACTGAAGCCCCTGGCGTGTTTGCCGTACCATGGTGTACGGGTGCAATCATGTCATTTAATAAACATAAATGTGAAAAGAAGATAATGCAAAAAATAGACAAGAAGCTAAGCATTGTTTATAGAGAGGCTATTTATCAAAGCCGAACGATACAAATAGTGCGGTAAGCAAAAGATATTGGACTATTCAGTATGTCCTGACCAAGGGCAGGCCGCGGAATTGTATTTAAAACAGGTATACCGCTCGTAATAGAGACCACCTGGGAGTTCCATAATGCGGCATGGCTTGTCTGCCTCCCTGGATCTTGCATCGTTTGTGCGGCAGTCGAATTGCCGAACAGGTCGTCCGAAGTATGGAGTCCTGAAAGTAAGAAAAAATTAAAAAAAGAATCCGGCAGCCCCTAGTACGTTTTAAGCCGTATTTTGGGCGTGCCGTTATTGTGCCCCTTCCCCTGTGCCCATGGTATTTCAAGGGCGTAGTTATGTACGCGAGGTACTGGTTTCGCTATGTCGCGAAAGCTGGGGTTGGGGCCGCATTGCTACGCTTGCTCAGAGTGTGCCAGGCGGTCCTGCTGTGGGTTACTCCGGGCGCGCTTGGCAGTGTCTGGCTTTTTAATGGCCGGACTGGAGAATTGCCTGAGAAGGCTACTTTGTACCTCCGCTGCGAGAGCCGCCGTATGCTCCTCCGTACGGAGGGAGCGTTCGGTGTTTCCGTTGACCGTAATTACTCCTCGAGGGCCTGGCATCTTGAGCTTGAGATATGCGTAGTGCGGCACCGCATTGAACTTTGCGAATGCGGTTCGTCCGAGCAGGGCGTGATAGCCACTGCGAAACGGGACTATATCGAAGATTAACTCTTCGCTTCGGAAATTGTCCGGGGATCCGAAGACCACGTCAAGTGTTACTGAGCCTGTACAGTTGGCTTCTACACCTGGTATAACGCCTTTAAAGGTCGTTCTTGTGGGCTTAATCCTTGAGGGATCTATGCCCATTTTCCGCACTGTATCCTGATAAAGCAGGTTCAGGCTACTGCCGCCGTCCATGAGGACTCTTGTGAGATGAAATCCGTCGATGATTGGGTCGAGAACCAATGCGGCGAAGCCGCCATGACGGATGCTAGTGGGATGGTCCCTTCGATCAAAAGTGATCGGGCAGGAGGACCATGGGTTGAACTTTGGGGCGACTGGCTCCATCGCGTATACGTCCCGTAGCGCACGCTTCCGCTCCCGCTTGGGAATGTGGGTTGCGTATATCATGTTCACCGTCCGCACTTGTGGGGGAAAGCCCTTCTGTCCATTGTTGTTCGGCGGCTTGGGCTCCTCGTCGTCGCTGTGCAGCCCCTTGTCTCTGTTTTCGGCCCTTAACTTGCCTGCCTGCTTGAACACCCAACAATCCCTGTTAGTGTGATTGGCTGGCCTTTCGGGGGTGCCATGTATCTGGCACAAGCGATCGAGTATTCGGTCCAAACTGGACGGGCCCTGAGTATTCTTTTTGAATGGCTTTTTCCGCTGACCGGATTTATAGCCTTTGAATCCGGCATTGACTGCCGTGTCTTCATTGCTGTCGCTGTTAACGCGGCGTTTTTGCTTATTCCGACGTGTCCTGCCACTTTTGTCCTTGGTATCCGAATTACCAGGGTTCTTTGATAAGTTGTTACTGCGAGCTAGCCAGCTGTCTTCTCCCGCGCAAAAGCGGGTCATGAGTGTCGTGAGGGCTGCCATGGATTTCGGCTTTTCCTGTCCCAGGTGCCGGGCAAGCCACTCGTCGCGGATGTTATGCTTGAAGGCTGCTAGGGCCTCTGCGTCCGGACAGTCGACTATCTGGTTTTTCTTTGTTAGGAACCGTGTCCAGAATTGTCTGGCCGATTCCTCTGGCTGCTGAATTATGTGGCTTAAGTCGTCGGCATCCGGCGGTCGCACGTAAGTGCCCTGGAAGTTGTCGAGGAATGCGGCTTCCAGGTCCTCCCAAGAACCGATTGAGTCTGCTGGCAAGCTGTTAAGCCAATGCCGGGCCGGTCCTTTAAGTTTGAGCGGGAGGTATTTGATGGCGTGTAGATCATCGCCGCGTGCCATGTGGATGTGAAGGAGATAATCCTCGATCCATACCGCCGGATCTGTTGTGCCATCGTATGATTCGATGTTTACGGGTTTGAAACCCTCTGGGATTTTATGATCCATTACTTCATTCGTGAAGCATAGCGGGTGTGCGGCGCCTCTGTACTGGGCTATATCACGACGCAGCTCGGAAGAGCTATGTCTGTTGTGTTCGGCCCGGCCGGATTTGTTGTATCCGGAGTGAAGATCATTGTCACATGCCGTAGGGCGCCTGCGCGATCCGTAGATCGATCTTGTTTGTCTTGCCTTATCCTCCAGTATGTCTCGCAGGTCGGGCGCATTTTCCCGTGCCTTAGTTGAGCGGCGTCGGGGCATGGCTTGGGTGGAGGGCCGAGAGGCCTCTCTGTCGCGGCCGCGAGGTGGCCGGTCTGCCATGTCATGCGCTGGTGATGTAGGTGCTTCCTCCTCTGATCGGGGTAGCGGCCTGCGCTTCGGGTAACTCTTGGAGGGGCGTTCGAGTTCATACTCTTCGGCCGCAAGGACTTCAGTCCATCTGTCAGCTAGCAAATCTTGGGCAGCTCTAAGCTGTTGCTGCTTTTTCTTGAGGCTGCTTGCCGTGGCTAAAAGCCTGCGTTTAAAACGCTCTTGTTCGGCGGGGTCTGATGGTATGACGAATTCGTCGTCATCGAGGCTTGCCTCGTCTTCGGAGGGAGGCGTATAGTTATCATCCTCGACCTCTCGGTCTGCCGCTCTCTCATGAGGGCTGGCTTCTCCATCTTCCTGTGCCGAATCTTGCTGAGGTGGGTGTTCTTCGGCGCTATCCGGGGTAGTATTATCTCCCGTGCCGGAATCACCATTTTTATTTTGGCGGGACTTAGAACGGCGCTGCTGACGCCGGCGCTTTGGCTGTTTCTTGGGGGCGTCATCCCCCACTGTTCCATCGCCATCTCCATCTTTTGGAGTATCCACCATATATATGTCATATGACGAGGTGGCCTTCCAGCGCCCTACAGGTGCTGGTTCCTGTTCGTCTCCTACATCGTCGTCCATGCCGTCGATGTCTTCGGAGCTGAAGTCAAGCATGTCGGTTAGATCATCGACAGTGGCTACAAAGTGGGTGGTGGGTGGGCTTTGAATTTCCTCATCGCCCGTATCCCACCCTCGCTGACCGTAGTCCGGCCAGGGCTCTCCTGATAAAGAGAGAGACTTAAGAGAATTCAGGATGTCGCCAAAAGGCGAACGCTGAAAGATGTCTGCGGCGGTGAACTCCATTATCGGCGCCCAATCGGATTCGATTGGCAGGGGCGCGGGGGGTTCGGAGTCCGGGGAGGAGTCCGGATCCTCGGAGTCACGGGTCGTGCAGAGTGCGGGGCTAGCGTTCGGCTCGATCGCTTTTGGGATCGCAGCCCCCGAGGTGACGTCCAACCGCTCATCCTCGATTGGCGCAATAGGCTCCGAGTTAGGGGTCGGAACCGATGCGTGTGCGGCCTCCAGGACACTGTCCGGGGGCAGAGCTAGATCATGCCTCTCGAGATAGTGCGGCGCGCTTGGCCGTGGCTCGAGTCCGTCGAAGATCAAGTCTCCGCGGATGTCAGCCGTGTAGTTTAAGCTTCCAAACCTGACTTGATGGCCAGGGGCGTAGCTTTCGATCTGCTCCAGGTGGCCGAGCGAATTGGCCCGCAGAGCAAAGCCGCCGAAGACGAAGATCTGTCCGGGGAGCAAAGTCTCACCCTGGACCGCATCGTTGTTGATGATCAAAGGAGCCATCGGGCCTAAAGGCGACGACACAGAGGAACTCTCAATGAAAGCACCAATGTCGGTGTCAAAACCGGCGGATCTCGGGTAGTGGGTCCCGAACTGTGCGTCTAGGCCGGATGGTAACAGGAGGCAGGGAACACGATGTTTTACCCAGGTTCGGGCCCTCTTGATGGAGGTAAAACCCTGTCCTGCTTGATTAATATTGATGATATGGGTAGTACAAGAGTAGATCTACCACGAGATCAAGGAGGCTAAACCCTAGAAGCTAGCCTACGGTATGATTGTTGTATATGGAGTTGATTGCCTACGGACTACAACCCTCCGGTTTATATAGACACCGGATAGGGTTAGGGTTACATAGAGTCGGTTACAATGGTAGGAGATCTTGAATATCCGCATCGCCAAGCTTGCCTTCCATGCCAAGGAAAGTCCCATTCGGACACGGGACGAAGTCTTCAATCTTGTATCTTCATAGTCCAGGAGTCTGGCTGAAGGTATAGTCCAGCTACCCGAACACCCCCTAATCCAGCACTCCCTCAGTAGGCTTGTCGTCCTTCTTCCAAGGCATAGGCTCACCATCATAGAAGGATGACCGAGTCTCCTGGAACCTCAAATCTGCAGCAAACTCATCCTCTTGAATCTATATTCATACTCACAGTTTTGATTTTGCAGGTCATAGATTTGGGCTTGGAGGTGCTCGTTTTTCTCATGAAGCTTGAAGATTGCCTCCCCAATGTCCTTGACGTCCAACTTGTGGTTGTTGGTGAACTCCATGATCATGATGTGATTGGAATCGAGTCCATACTCTACCATCTCCCGACACTTGAAACTTCTTGCTCCAAGGCCTCGAGCCTTGCCTCCGTGCTTCCAGTCTTCCTTGGTCCCTCAGCATCGCGGATGTGCAACAACCCCTCACACGTATCAATGGTTTGAGGGTGTTGCAGCACTTCTGCGAGGTAGGGGTTGATAACCTTCTCGAAGAACTGGTACTTGGGGGCACTTGAAACGACATGACGACCTGGATCTATCAGGAAAACAGTTCGAAACAAAAATAGGAGATTTTTGCATGATACGGGAGTCAAAACCCCCAGGAGATTATATAATGAATTTTTACGGACCAAAATACGTGTTGTGTACGAAAACGGAGTCTGGAGAGCACACGAGGTGCCCACGAGGTTGGGGCGCACCCAGTAGGGTAGGGCGCGCCCTCCACCCTCGTGTCCTTCCCGGACTGCTACTTATTTTTCTATTTTTCTAAATATTCCAAAACGGAGAAATATTGCCTTAAAACTGTTTTGGAGTCGGTTTACTTACCGTACCACATACCTATTCCTTTTTGGAGTCTGAAACATTCCGGAAAGTGTCCCTTATGTATTCCCCCGGGGTTACGATTTCAATAACATTGGTTTCAACATTTATGGGATTACCTAAGATATAATGTTTGACTCTTTGACCGTTCACCACCTTCGGATTTGTGCCTTCGAAGTTGTTGATTTTTATGGCACCGGAACGATAGACCTCCTCGTTAATGTAAGGGCCTTCCCATTTAGAGTGAAGTTTTCCTGCAAAAAATCTTAAACGAGAGTTGTATAGCAATACATAATCACCTACATTAAACTCACGCTTTTGTATCCTTTTGTCATGCCATCTTTTAACTTTTTCTTTAAACAACTTGGCATTTTCATAGGCTTGGGTTCTCCATTCATCAAGTGAGCTAATATCAAATAGCCTCTTCTCACCAGCAAGTTTAAAATCATAATTGAGTTCTTTAATAGCCCAATATGCCTTGTGTTCTAGTTCGAGAGGTAAGCGACATGCTTTTCCATATACCATTTTATACGGAGACATACCCATAGCATTTTTATATGCAGTTCTATAGGCCCATAATGCATCATCAAGTTTCTTGGACCAATTCTTTCTAGACCTATTGACAGTCTTTTGCAAAATTAATTTGAGTTCTCTATTACTCAATTCTACTTGACCACTAGACTGAGGGTGATAAAGAGACGCAATTCTATGATTAACATCATATTTAGCAAGCATTTTACGGAAAGCACCATGAATAAAATGTGAACCACCATCAGTCATTAAATATCTAGGGACTCCAAATCTTGGAAAAATAACTTGTTTAAGCATTTTAATAGAAGTGTTATGATCAGCACTACTAGTTGGAATAGCTTCTACCCACTTAGTAACGTAATCAACATCAACTAAAATATGTGTATAACCATTAGAGGAAGGAAAGGGTCCCATATAGTCAAAGCCCCAAACATCAAATGGTTCAATAACAAGTGAATAATTCATAGGCATTTCATGACGTCTACTAATATTACCAATTCTTTGACATTGATCACAAGATAGGACAAACTTACGGGCATCCTTGAAGAGAGTAGGCCAATAAAAACCAGATTGTAGTACCTTATGTGCAGTTCTATCTACAATATGGTGTCCTCCATAAGCTTCAGAGTGACACTTGCGTAGGATATGTACCTGTTCATGCTCAGGTACACAACGTCTAATAACACCATCTACTCCTTCTTTATAAAGATGTGGGTCATCCCAAAATTAATGCCTCAAATCATAGAAGAACCTTTTCTTTTGCTGGTATGTGAAACTAGGTGGTATAAACTTAGCAACAATGTAATTAGCATAATCAGCATACCATGGAGCAGTATGAGAAGCATTTATGACATTTAATTGCTCATCAAGAAAGCTATCATCAATAGGTAGTGGTTCATCAAGCACATTTTCTAACCTAGACAAGTTGTCTGCAATGGGGTTCTCAGCTCCCTTTCTATCAACAATATGTAAGTCAAATTCGTGTAGCAAGAGAACCCATCTAATGAGTCTAGGTTTAGCATCTTTCTTTTCCACAAGATATTTAATAGCAGCATGATCAGTGTGAATAGTTACTTTAGAATCAACAATATAAGGTCTGAACTTATCACAAGCAAATACAACTGCTAAGAATTCTTTTTCAGTAGTAGCATAATTTGTTTGAGCATTGTCTAGAGTTTTACTAGCATATTGAATAACATTTAGTTTCTTATCAACTCTTTGCCCTAGAACAGCACCTACAGCATAATCACTAGCATCACACATAATTTCAAAGGGTAAATTCCAATCAGGTGGCTGAACAATAGGTGCAGAGATCAATGCTTTATTAAGTATTTCAAATGCTTCTACACAATCATCATCGAAGACAAATGGTATATCTTTTTGTAATAAATTAGTCAGAGGCCGAGAAATTTTTGAGAAGTCCTTAATGAACCTCCTATAAAAGCTGGCATGACCAAGTACACTTCTTATACCTTTGATGTCCTTGGGACATGGCATCTTCTCAATAGCATCAACTTTGGCTTTATCAACTTCAATACCTCTTTCAGAAACTTTATGCCCCAAGACAATACCTTCATTAACCATAAAGTGGCACTTTTCCCAATTCAAGACAATATTAGTTTCTTCACATCTATGCAAAACTCGATCAAGGTTGCTTAAGCAATCATCAAAAGAAGATCCATAGACAGAAAAGTCGTCCATGAAAACTTCACAAATCTTTTCACAAAAGTCAGAGAATATAGCCACCATGCATCTTTGAAAGGTAGCAGCTGCATTACATAAACCAAAAGGCATACGTCTATAAGCAAAAGTACCAAAAGGGCATGTAAAACTAGTCCTTGATTGATCTTTGGCTGACACAGGTATTTGAGAGAAACCAGAATAACCATCTAGAAAGCTAAAATGTGTATGTTTGGATAATCTTTCTAGCATTTGATCCATAAAAGGTAAGGGGTAATGATCCTTTTTAGTAGCCTTATTTAATTTCTAGAAATCAATTACCATCCTATAACCTGTAATAATTCTTTGAGGAATCAATTCATCTTTATCATTAGGAACAACAGTAATACCTCCCTTCTTAGGGACACAATGGACAGGGCTTACCCACTGACTATCAGCAACGGGATAGATTATACTTGCCTCAAGGAGCTTTAGTATTTCCTTTCTTACCACTTGTTTCATTTTAGGATTCAGCCGGCGTTGATGATCACGAACTGGTTTAGCATCTTCTTCCAAATTAATTTTATGTTGACATAGAGTGGGACTAATGCCCTTAAGATCATCAAGAGTATACCCAATAGCAGCATGGTGCTTCTTCAGAGTTTTCAATAGTCTCTCTTCCTCATGCTCTGAAAGGTTAGCACTAATAATAACAGGATATATCTTTTTCTCATCAAGATAAGCATATTTAAGAGTATCAGGTAATGGTTTAAGCTCAAACACGGGATCACCCTTGGGTGGAGGAGGATCCCCTCGGATTTCAACAGGCAGATTGTTTTTCAGAATAGGTTCCTGTTTAAAGAATACTTCATCTAATTCCCTTCTTTCATTTATAAACATGTCATTTCCATGGTCTAGAAAATATTGTTCTAAAGGATCACTAGGAGGTACGGCAATAGAAGCAAGACCAATAATTTCATCCTTACTAGGTAATTCTTCTTCACGGTGTTGTCTACTAAATTTAGAGAAATTAAATTCGTGAGTCGTATCATCTAAACCGATAGTAACAACATCCCTTTTGCAATCTATGGTAGCATTAACAATATTTAAGAAGGGTCTACCAAATATAATGGGACAAAAGCTATCTTGTGGGGTACCAAGAACAAGAAAATCAGTAGGATATTTAGTTTTCCCACACAATACTTCAACTTCTCTAACAATTCCCATTGGTGAAATAGTATCTCTATTGGCAAGTTTAATTGTGACATCAATATCTTCCATCTCAGCAGGTGCAATATCATGCATAATTTATTTGTATAAGGAATAAGGTATTGCACTAGCACTAGCACCGATATCACATAAGCCATGATAACAATGATCTCCTATTTTAACAGAAATAACATGCATGCCTACCACAGGTCTAGGTTTATCTTTAGCACAGGGTTTAGCAATTCAAGCAGTTTCATCACAGAAGTAAATAACATGCCCATCAATATTATCAGACAAGAGATCTTTAACAATAGCAATATTAGGTTCAACTTTAACTTTCTCAGGAGGTGTATATATTTTAATATTGCTTTTACGAACTACAGTTGAAGCTTTAGCATGATCCTTTATCCTAACAGGGAAAGGTGGTTTCTCAACATAAGAAGTAGGAACAATTGGATCATTATAAGTGATAGTCTTTTCTTCAACTTTAATAGGTGCAGCTACTTTTACTTCTATGGGAGGATGATATTTAAACCACTTCTCCTTTGGGAGATCAACATAAGTAGCAAAAGATTCACAGAAAGAAGCTACTATCTCAGAGTCAAGTCCATATTTAGTGCTAAATTTACGGCAAACATCGGTATCCATAAAAGATTTAATACAATCAAACTTAGGTGTCATACTTGACTCCTTAACTTTGTCGAGGTCCCAATCTTCAGAGTTGCGTTTAATTCTTTCCAATAAATCCCATTTGAATTCAATAGTCTTCATCATAAAAGAGCCAGCACAAGAAGTCTCAAGCATGGTGTGATTGTTATCAGAAAGCCGAGCATAAAAATTTTGAATAATCATTTCTCTTGAGAGCTTATGATTGGGGCATGAATATAACATTGATTTAAGCCTCCCCCAAGCTTGAGCGATGCTTTCTCCTTCGCGAGGCCAAAAATTATATATGTAATTGCGATCATGATGAACAAGATGCATAGGATAAAACTTCTGATGAAATTCCAATTTCAATCATTTGTAATTCCAAGACCCCATATCATCACATAGCCTATACCATGTCGATGCATCTCCCTTCAAAGATAAAGGGAATACCTTCTTCTTAACAACATCTCCGGGTACACCAGCAAGCTTAAATAATCCACAAACTTCATCCACATATATTAGATGTTCATCAGGATGTTTTGTTCCATCTCCTAAAAAAGGATTAGCTAGCAGTTTTTCTATCATACCCGAAGGAATTTCAAAGCAGACATTTTCATTTTCATTTTCAGTAGGTTCAGTAGGTTGAGGAGCAACTCTTTGCTCTACTGGTCGGGATGAAGATACCCCGAACAAGCCCTCAGAGGATTACTTTCCATAGTAACAAGTGACAGTAAATTTCAGCACACTATATAAAATTTTCCTTACCAAATTCCACCTACCAAAGGCGCTTCACTCCCCGGCAACGGCGCCAGAAAAAGTCTTGATGACCCACAAGTATAGGGGATCTATAGTAGTCCTTTCGATAAGCAAGAGTGTCGAACCCAACGAGGAGCAGAAGGAAATGATAAGCGGTTTCCAGCAAGGTATTCTCTGCAAGTACTGAAATAAGTGGTAATAGTTAGTTTTGTGATAGGATAATTTGTAATGAGCATTAAGTAACAAATGTAAATAAAGTGCAGCAAGGTGTCCCAATCCTTTTCATAGCAAAGGACAAGCCTGGACAAACTCTTATATCATGTAAAGCGCTCTCGAGGACACATGGGAATATCGTCAAGCTAGGTTTCATCACGTTCCTATGATTCGCGTTCGGTACTTTGATAATTTGGTATGTGGGTGGACCAGTGCTTGGGTGCTGCCCTTACTTGGACAAGCATCCCACTTATGATTAACCTCTATTGCAAGCATCCGCAACTACAACAAAAGTATTAAGGTAAACCTAACCATAGCATGAAACATATGGATCCAAATCAGCCCCTTACGAAGCAACACATAAACTAGGGTTTAAGCTTCTGTCACTCTAGCAACCCATCATCTACTTATTACTTCCCAATGCCTTCCTCTAGGCCCAAATAATGGTGAAGTGTCATTTAGTCGATGTTCACATAACACCACTAGAGGAGAGACAACATACATCTCATCAAAATATCGAACGAATACCAAATTCACATGACTACTAATAGCAAGACTTCTCCCATGTCCTCAGCAACAAAAGTAACTACTCACAAAGCATGAACATGTTCATAATCAGAGGGGTACTAATATGCATATAGGATCTGAACATATGATCTTCCACCAATTAAACCAACTAGCATCAACTACAAGGAGTAATTAACACTACTAGCAACTTACTAGCAACAATCTCGGACTTGGAGACAAGAATTAGATACAAGAGATGAACTAGGGTTTTGAGAGGAGATGGTGTCGATGAAGATGTTGATGGAGATTGCCCTCTCCCGATGAGAGGAGCATTGGTGATGACGATGGCGATGATTTCCCCCTCCGGGAGGGAAGTTTCCCCGGCAGAACAGCTGTGCCGGAGCCCTAGATTGGTTCCGCCAAGGTTCCGCCTCGTGGCGGCAGAGTTTCGTCCGAGAAGATGTCTTATTATTATTTTCCCATTGAAAGACTTCATATAGCAGAAGATGGCCATCGGAGGGCCACCAGGGGGGCCACCACCAGGGGGGCCATGAGGTAGGGGGGCGTGCCCAGGGGGTAGGGTGCGCCCCCCACCCTCGTGGGCAGGGTGTGGCCCCCCTGTTGAAGTTCTTGCTCTCAGCATTTTTATATATTTGGAAAACGTCTTCCGTGAAGTTTTAGGACTTTTGGAGCTGTGCAGAATAGGTCTCTAATATTTGCTCCTTTTCCAGCCCAGAATCCCAGCTGCCGGCATTCTCCCTCTTTATGTAAACCTTGTAAAATAAGAGAGAATAGGCATACGTATTGTGACATAATGTGTAATAACATCCCATAATGTAATAAATATCGATATAAAAGCATGATGCAAAATGGACGTATCAAATATGTGGCATCTTTGGTCTTCTTCTTGGTGATGTTGGAGAGTCAAGACCTTGGAAACAACAAGGGCGGGACTTGAATCTTCATCTCAAAAGACTTGTTCCTCTTCATCGTTCACTTGTCAGTGCATGGCGACTTGCTCGATGGCGTCCATTTCTTCTTCACTCATTGAATCGTAGGTGTCGTCGTCGTTGAGGATCATGGTCCGCTTGTTGGTGCACTCATAGGGCTTGTGGCCTCGGCCTCCGCATATGAAGCATTTGAAGGAACTTATCTTGATGGTCTCATCGGTTAGAGTGGATGATGATGAAGCTCTCGGCTTGAAGTTGCTCGTAGTAGGAGTATGACTTGGAGTTGACGAAGCGTTCTTGGAACTCGACTTGTCAATGTTGCTAGTAAAAGGCTTGGTAGTCGGTGTTGGAGTCGTTGAAGCTTGGTTGTTGGAGAAACTGTATGTCTTGGAAGAGAACTTGGCATACTTGAAATCATCTTGCACTTGGCATTCCGCTTTGGTAGCTTGATGCACTAGCTCGATGAGGTTCAAGTATGGTTGGAAGTCGATGATCTTCTTGATAGGATGGTTGAGTCCATTCAAGAAACGTGCCATTGTTTGCTCATCATCTTCGTGACATTGGCTCTTATCATGGCAATCTCCATCTCCTTGTAGTACTATTCAACGCTCTTGGTTCCTTGCTTGAGTAGTTGGAGTTTCTTGAAGAGGTCGCGGTTGTAGTAGGTAGGCATGAAGCGTGCTCTCATGACATCCTTCATTTGCGCCCAAGTAGTGATGGGTGGTTCACCTCTTGCCTCTCGGCGCTTGATAACTTGTTCCCACCAACTGAGGACATAGTCTTGGAACTCAAGGGATGCCATCGTGATCTTCTTCTCTTCTTCATAGTTGTGCAAACGGAATATTTTGTCGACCTTCAATGCCCATGAAAGGTACTCTTTGGGATCGTTGCTACCATTGAACTTGGGCATGGTGAACTTGAGCTTGCCATAGTGTTGCTCTTCATTGTGTTGGGGTCGGGGATGATGACGCCCATGTTGTAGATGGTTGTCAAGCTCGTGTCGCTCTTGGTGAGGATGGTTGTCAACCTCATGTTGCTCTTGTCGAGGAGTATTTCCATTGTCTTCATGCTCTTGATGTTCTTGGCGAGCTTGTGGAGGAGCTTGTCGAGCTCGAGGAGGAGCTTGAGGAACTTGACGATGCACGCAAGCTTGAAATCTTCGTTCTTGAATTTCTTCGTGGAATGCTTCTTCTTGTTCTCGAGCTTGTCGGCCTCGGTTGGCTACGGCTCGACTTGAATCTTGGAGGGCTTGTTGCACCGCAAGTGCTTGAGCTTCACGGAGTTGTTCTTCTTGGTGTTGTACCTCGGCATCTTGTGCAACTTGGTGTAAACGCGCTCGCTCTTCCTCTTCGTGTTGGCGTTGTCGTTGCCGTTCTCGTGCTAGCGCAAAAGCCTCTTGAGTTTGACGTTATCGGCGCTCTTGAGAGTCGGTGTCGCGTAGGGGATTGAGGCTTGCTTGACGAACGTTGCGCGCGGCACGGCGTAGAGTGTTCGATGTCGGTGTACTTGAGCCGAAGAGGGTGAAGTCGGAGTGTCGACTTGAGTGGGTCCTTCTTGATGAAGATGAAGTGGAAGAAGAGCGGTTGAGCAACAAAGCGTGAATTTCGTCCATTCTTGCGTCATTCTATTGCTTGTGATCGTCAAGCTTGTGGTCGAAATAGTCCCTTGTATGTTGCTCGGAGAGTCACAAGTCGGCGGCGAGGTTGTCGACGCGTTCACTCATAGCTTGTTGCTCTTGATGCAAAGCACGTTGTGCACCAAAGAGGTGTCTCTTGGTGACGTAGGAGTTCATGTCATCGTCGTGCTCAATGAAGAGTGCGTTGGTAGAAGTAATTGGCCTATCCATCATTCCAAGACAAATGTGAGTGGTAGAAAGAGAAGTACGAATACCAAATGTACCTTGACTGAAGTTGAAAGTGGATCGATGACCACTTCAATGTAGGACAAGGAAATAACACAATTGGTACTAGCTCTTGTCTGTTCTCACACCTACACACGTAAAAGCTTATGGTGGAGCTTGGTTAGGATGGTGGCACAAAATTTGATGCAATTGTAAGTGAGCTTCAATAATGTTGGAAAAGATTCGCAAGATGCAATGTAACAAGTAGACCAAGCATATAAGGTACACGGAAACACACATGCAAAAAGATAAGTGGGGTTGGGAAACCAAGGATGAGCCAAAATGTGGAATCCACGAAAATGCTCTTGTTGCACAACACTAGAGAGACACTAGCACGATTGCACAATAGGTGGATACAAGAACTTGTGCACAACCTACTTAGCAAAAATGCAATGACTTCTATCCCAAGTATGCTCTATGCAAGGTTTTTCTATGATATGATCCAAGATGATCGAGTATGCCAATCTTAATGTTGTATGATGCTATGGTTCTTGCTTAAAAGCTCTTTGCTTATCTTTCCTCTTTGATTAAAAGCTTGTTTGGCTCTTTGATGTTTGAGCTCTTTTCGCATGCAATGCTTGACGAACCAAGATAGCAATTGTGTATGCGATGAAAACTTTGTGACACAAGAGATGATACCAATATATGCAACAATGATGTATGTATGCTATGGGAAGTATGATCACTAATGTGCACAAGTCTCGTTGCTGGCAATACTCAATGGCTAGTCTCGATGGGTAAGCAACGCAAAGGAGTAAGGCTATGATGGCTATCAATGTAATGGCAAGAGTGATATGTCCAATACCAAGACGAGGTTACTGTTCTTTCTTCCGGTATGGTGTCAAAATGGTGGCACGAATACCAAGCTATAGTCGAGGTGGTCGTTGTTGATGACGCGTCCATGGCGAAGATGAGCGGCGGTGATGTCGATGTCGAACCGTACCTATATAGACGAAACACAAAAGGATACGGAACCGCAACTCAAATTCTCAAAGCTCAAAGTGGCAACACATGTCGGAGTGCAAAACGGGCCAAATGGTGGTGGAATGCGGAAGTGGTGATGGTGTATTGGTGGTGGGAGTGCGTATGCGGAAATGTGGGGCGATGGTGGTGACTAAACTGAAAAAAATTCAGTTTCTTCAGGGAACTCCGGACGTCTGGTGGGGAGCGGTTGTCCGGTTGTCGGACGTCCGGTGGCTAGCGTACGGCCGGTGCCTGGGCACTGCTCGGGCACGGGAGGAACTTCACGTGGGCAGGGTGGATGAGGTGAAATTTGTCGATTGCGGGCGATTTCGTGGATGGAAAGTGGTGGTGACAAAGGGGGAAAGCTAGATCCACTCAAAACAAAGAAAATCCACGGATCCAAACCAACAAAATCTCAACACACTAACAAATCACAAAAAAAAATTGGGGCTATTTTTGTGGGGAATATTCGAATTAGGACGAAAAACAACAAAACAAGGCTAGCAACACAACAGGGAGGCTCCAAAATTGTGATCAACGTGGCTCATGATACCAATATGATGTAGGGTAGGAACCCTATCGGCCGATCTTTCACGATAGGAGCGGATCCCGCGATGAACACGAAGAACACGAGGAGGGAAACGAGGGAAATCATGGAGGAAAACACAAGAGAAACACGAAACCAACAAGAACAAGTTACACATGTGCTAGATCATCGAATACATAGGGTTCACACGGTACACGATCAACTAAGGACGATACAAGGGTAAAGGTCTTCTCCGTGAGGAGGTCTTGATGTTCTTCCCTAAAGAGGGGTCTTGAATCCGCTTGGGGGATCTTCTCCGTAGGAGGCTCGAATCTCCGAGGAGAAGGTAACCAAGTGGATGAGCAAAGCTCTCACACGAAATATGAGCTAATACTTTGCTAATCCTAGCTAGAAGGAATAGGAGGTCTATATATAGTCTAAGTGCAAAAGGGGGCAAAAGTAGGGGGTACATGGGCCTCGGGCCCGAATCTGGACACATCTAGGTAACGGACATCCGTTGGGGACCGGATGTCCGGTGTCTCAGGAGCGGCCTTACGTCCGGTGGCTGCCGGTCGTCCGCTCATTCTGGCTCGGATGCTGGTGTAGCAGATTTCCAGAGGCTACCGGTCGTCCGGTCATCGGTCGTCCGCTGGCACCGGTCGTCCGCTCATTTGGCTCGGGTGCAGGGGCACCGGTCGTCCGGTCTGGGCCAGACGTCCGCTCGCTGGGGTTCGGCTGGAGCATCAGGCGCCTGACGTCCGGTCCCGGCCGGTCATCCGGTGGCTGGGACTTTTCCTTCAGCCCTTCTTCGTCTCCGTCTTCTCGTCCATCTTCCTCTTCCTCTTCTCCTTGCTCCTTAGCTTCTCCATGATACCTGAGAATGCACAAAGTGTCCGTATGAGGTTGTAGCCATGTCTCATGTGCATCAAAGTGGAAATGTGAGAGGAGAGATGTCACCTCGATTTCAAGGGCTCTTGCACGTGCTAGTGTCATGGGTCCAAGAGGTGTCGTAGGATTTGTAGTTGGGTCCATGGGGATGGCCTTGGGATGCTCCGCATCACAGGCTTACTCAAAACAGAAGGTGAATGATGTCTAATACACAACCTTCTTCTTGTAGACGTTGTTGGGCCTCCAAGTGCAGAGGTTTGTAGGACAATAACAAATTTCCCTCAAGTGGATGGCCTAAGGTTTATCAATCCGTAGGAGGCGTAGGATGAAGATGGCCTCTCTCAAGCAACCCTGCAACCAAATAACAAAGAGTCTCTTGTGTCCCCAACACACCCAATACAATGGTAAATTGTATAGTTGCACTAGTTCGGCAAAGAGATGGTGATACAAGTGGTATATGGATGGTAGATATAGGTTTTTGTAATCTGAAAATATAAAAACAGCAAGGTAACTAATGATAAAAGTGACCGTAAATAGTATTTCAATGCGTTGAAACAAGACCTAGGATTCATACTTTCACTAGTGCAAGTTCCCTCAACAATACTAACATAATTGGATCTCATAACTATCCCTCAACATGCAACAAAGAGTCACTCCAAATTCACTAATAGCGGAGAACAAACAAAGAGAATATGGTAGGGTACAAAACCACCTCAAAGTTATTCTTTCCAATCAATCCGTTGGGCTATTCCTATAAGTGTCACAAACAGCCCTAGAGTTCGTACTAGAATAACACTGTAAGACACAAATCAACCAAAACCCTAATGTCACCTAGATACTCCAATGTCACCTCAAGTATCCGTGGGTATGATTATACGATATGCATCAAACAATCTCAGATTCATCTATTCAACCAACACAAAGGACCTCAAAAAGTGCCCCAAAGTTTCTACTGGAGAATCGCGACAAAAATGTGTGCCAACCGCTATGCATAGGTTCATGGGCGGAACCCGCAAGTTGATCACCAAAACATACATCAAGTGTTCTCAAATCTTTAAAGACTCAATCCGATAAGATTAATTCAAAGGGGAAACTCAATTCATTACAAGAGAGAAGAGGGGGAGGAGAAACATAAGATCCAACTATAATAGCAAAGCTCACGATACATCAAGATCGTGCCAAATCAAGAACACGAGAGAGAGAGAGATCAAACACATAGCTACTGGTACATACCCTCAGCCCCGAGGGAGAACTACTCCCTCCTCGTCATGGAGAGCACCGAGATGATGAAGATGGCCACCGGAGAGGGATTGCCCCCTCCGGCAGGGTGCCGGAACAGGTCTAGATTGGCTTTCGGTGGCTACGGAGGCTTCTGGCGGCGGAACTCCTGATCTATTGTGCTCCCGGATGTTTTTAGGGTATATGGATATATATATAGGAGGAAGAGGTACGTCAGGGGAGCCATGAGGGGCCCACGAGGGTGGAGGGCGCGCCCAGGGGGGTGGGCGCGCCCCCCTACCTCGTGGCCTCCTTGAAGCTTCCCTTACATGGACTCCAAGTCTCCTGGGTTGCTTTTCTTCCAAAAATAAGTTCCGTGAAGTTTCAGGACAATTGGACTCCGTTTGATTTTCCTTTTCCGCGATACTCTAAAACAAGGAAAAAACAGAAACTAGCACTGGCACTGGGCTCTGGGTTAATAGGTTAGTCCCAAAAATCATATAAAATAGCATATAAATGCATATAAAACATCCAAGGTTGATAATATAATAGCATGGAACAATAAAAAATTATAGATACATTGGAGACGTATTAGTGAATCAAGTGCAGAGCTAGATGGTAGTTCCTTACCTCCCCTCGAAGTTGAGGGATAAATCTTGGTTCTTGGGTCTTTCAAGTTCTTCATAATGATAAGCAAATATAAATCCCAAGTGACTCAAAGAATAGAGCTATGCTCCCCGGCAACGGTGCCAGAAAATAGTCTTGATGACCCACAAGTATAGGGGATCTATCGTAGCCTTTTCGATAAGTAAGAGTATCGAACCCAACAAGGAGTAGAAGGAAATGATAAGAACTTTTCAGTACGGTATTCTCTGCAAGCACCGAAATTATCGATAACAGATAGTTTTGTGATAAGGTAATTTGTAACGAGTAGCAAGTAATAAAAGTAAATAAGGTGCAGCAAGATGGCACAATCCTTTTTGTAGCAATGGACAAGCCTGGACAAACTCTTATATGAAGTAAAGCGCTCCCGAGGACACATGGGAATTATCGTCAAGCTAGTTTTCATCACGATCATATGATTCACGTTCGGTACTTTGATAATTTGATATGTGGGTGGACCGGTGCTTGGGTGCTGTCCTTACTTGGACAAGCATCCCACTTATGATTAACCCCCATTGCAAGCATCCGCAACTACAACAGAAGTATTAAGGTAAACCTAACCATAGCATGAAACATATGGATCCAAATCAGCCCCTTACGAAGCAACGCATAAACTAGGGTTTAAGCTTCTGTCACTCTAGCAACCCATCATCTACTTATTACTTCCCAATGCCTCCCTCTAGGCCCAAACAATGGTGAAGTGTCATGTAGTCAACGTTCACATGACACCACTAGAGGGATGACAACATACATCTCATCAAAATATTGAATGAATACCAAATTCACATGTCTACTAATAGCAAGACTTCTCCCATGTCCTCAGGAACAAACGTAACTACTCACAAAGCATATTCATGTTCATAATCAGAGGGGTATTAATATGCATAATGGATCTGAACATATAATCTTCCACCAAGTAAACCAACCAGCATCAACTACAAGGAGTAATCAACACTACTAGCACCCCACAGGTACCAATTTGAGGTTTGGATACAAGAGATGAACTAGGGTTTGAGATGAGATGGTGCTGGTGAAGATGTTGATGGAGATTGACCCCCTCCCGATGAGAGGATCGTTGGTGATGACGATGGTGATGATTTCCCCTTCCCGGAGGGAAGTTTCCCCGGCAGAACAGCTCCGCCGGAGCCCTAGATTGGTTCTGCCAAGGTTCCGCCTCGTGGCGGCAGAGTCTCTTCCGAAAGCTTGCTTATGATTTTTTCCTCGACGAAAGACTCCATATAGCAGAAGATGGGCATCGGAGGGCCACCAGGGGGCCCACGAGGCAGGGGGTGCGCCCAGGGGGGTAGGGCGCGCCCCCACCCTCGTGGCTGGTGGGTGGCCCCCCTCTAGTACTTGTTGCGCTCAGTATTTTTTATATATTCTGAAAATAAATTCCGTGAAGTTTCAGGACTTTTGGAGCTGTGCAGAATAGGTCTCTAATATTTTCTCCTTTTCCAGCCCAGAATTCCAGCTGCCGGCATTCTCCCTCTTTATGTAAACCTTGTAAAATAAGAGAGAATAGGCATAAGTATTGTGACATAATGTGTAATAACAGCCCATAATGCAATAAATATCGATATAAAAGCATGATGCAAAATGGACGTATCAGCCACCGGAGATGGTTCCCCCCTCCGGCAGGGTGCCGGAACGGGATCTAGATTGGTTTTTCGTGGCTACAAAGGCTTGCGGCGGCGGAACTTCTGATCTAGGGTTATTTCTGATGGTTTCTTTGTTTATAGGACTTTTTGCGTTGGTTTCGCGCTAATATGGGCCTCGAGGTGAGCATAACCCACCGGGACAAGCCAGGCCCACCAAGCGCGCCCTGGTGGGTTGTGCCCTCCTCGTGGCTCTTCTGGCCCTCCCACGAAGCTTCGGGGGTCTCTTTTGTTCCATAAAAATCGTCAAAAAGTTTCAGCTCATTTGGAGAACTTTCATTTTTGCACAAAAAAACAACACCACGGTAGTTCTGCTGAAAATAGCGTCAGTCCGGGTTAGTTCCATGCAAATCATACCAAAACCATATATAATTGTTGTAAACATGGCATGAATACTTCATAAATTATTGATACATTGGAGACGTATCACTATCTGACGATGTGGACATCGAGGATGAAGATGGCCAGAGGAGGTACAAGAGGCAAATCCCGAGGGGGCTTTATGCAGGAATGCATAACAGGCGTATTAGGACCTAGAACGACGACTATAGATGCCCATTTTGAAACCACAAGCTTCATAACGCGTATCTAAGTGTTCTGGCGTATGGAAGAGGACGGGCCATTGGCTCCTTCAAGCAGAAGTATTCTCACAGGCTGGCACATGGCACGTACGTTGAGTACCTGGAGAAGTTTTAGGATCGTGCCGGCATGTGAGATGAGATGTGGGATGGATTGAACTATGTACACTTGAGTATGCTTAATGACGGTTGAACTATGTACTTATGGTTGAACTATGCTTATGTACGTGTATGCTTATTATCTATGTCTGAGTATGTTTAATCTATGTTTACTTATGTCTAACCGTGGGATATGGATGCAACCAGTTCGGTTGATGGAATCTACCTCCGTCTTGGTTTATTGGTTCCTTTGTAATTTATCGTAAATTTTGACCAAAGGTTTAACTAACAAAATGTTGGTGCAGGTCAGCAAAAATTATATCGTTGGATGAGTATTTGAGCATAGTGTTCAATGATATAATTTTTGGTGACATGCATAAACATTTCTTAGTTAAATATTTGGTCAAAATTTGGTAAAAATTACAAAGGGGGACCAGTAAACCAGGACGGAGGTAGTACGTCAATCATACACGGTTCCCAAAATTGGAACTGTGTGCAATGATTTTTGTTTTGCCTGTTGCGTCAATCACACACGGTTCGCTCTAGCAAACCGTCGCCTCCAAAATTCTTTGTGGGACAGAAAACCCTCACCACCCAATTCAAAAAAGAAAACCCTCACCATCCCCACGTCACGAAAACCCTCACCCCGCCCGCCACCCCCTCCGGCCCCCATTCACACCTGCACAAGCTCCTCCGCGTCTATGCCATGGCACCGCCTATCGTGGAGGTAAACACTTAGATCGCCGCCTGCCGCCGCCGCCAGACTACCGGCAAAGCCCACTGCATTTCGCCACTTCCGCTTGCCGTCGCCTATCGCCATCGACTTTCTCGACGCTGCTCGCAGTCGACCCAGCTCTGCTCGGTTGGAGAATCTGTTGTACTGAGGGTTCTTTCTCATGGATGACAAGGTAACTAATTTAATGAGATATTATCTCATCTCTTATCCCAGTTCATCTGCCTCCTTTAATCACCCGGCAGAAATCGCCGTGAATTCATTTTTATTCGAGCTATTTTGAGGGTTTTCTTTCATTCATAGAATGTACAGTGCGTCGACACATCAGGACTTTGCGACCTCCGCCAGAGATTCCATCTCACCGTACCAGATAACTTGAGGACGCGCGCGGTATGTTCAATCTCACCCTAAATCAGTTGGCATGGCCTACTTTCCTGAACATATTCTAAATATTGCTACATTTGGATAAAAGGTGCCACATGCACCATATACGTCAAAGGGGATTTCCCCCCTTCTTTCCATATTAGGAAAATTAATGATGTATTGTTCTTTTGATTACTCTCATATTTCCATGACATCATGTTTACCCTATCTGTTTAATTATAGATTTTTGTCCTTAGATTTCAACTGTTGTACAGTTCTTTCAATTTGGGCCCATATTTGCATGTTACCATATTTTCTTTAACAATCCTACCATTTTCTGCAGTGCATCCCTTGCTATGCAACATATTATGTAGTGCACAATCTGGCCAAGAAAATCAGCCACCGTCTCCCGACGGCGGGACACCACGAGAGGGTTGTATTCCTCCCTCACTTTTTCCGCGGGCTAGGGTTTCCCCTCCACCCGTTCATTTGTGGCATCATGTACTATTATGGGATCGATATTCACGGTCTGTCCCCTAATTCCTTCCTCAACATATCGACATTCATTGTCGTGTGCGAGGCTTTCCTCCGCATTTCACCGCACTTCGGTTTATGGCTGAAGGTTTTTAATGTGAAGCCCAAGGTGGTGGGCGGCGAGCACAACGAGTGCGGGGGCGCTATGGTGAGCAAGATGCCTAACGTCATATGGCCAACGGGGACCTTTAATGATTCTTTCAAGGAGTGGCAACAGAAGTGGTTTTACATCACTGAGCTGTGTGGCAAGGAATGGGTCGCATCACCCGAGTTTCGATCCGGCGCCCCTCTACGGCTTACATCCTGGGTCAAGAAAGTCCTGGACCAGTCCTCGTCCGACTAACTGTCGGTGCTCCAGACGCGCATTAAAGATATGGGAGATAAGAACATTGAACTTGTCAACGTAGTCCAGGTGATGTTAGTCCACCGGATACTGCCTTGTCAACACCGGACTTGCAATCTATGGGAATTCGATCCGGCCAGGCACCAAACCTTGCGAGGGTTCTTCGGCTCCTCACATAAGGAAATTCGGAAGGTGCTTTTCAAGTCCAACAAATCATGGCCGGACTCCGCCGAAGACCGCGGGTACCAACTGTCCCACCCTGCAAGTTCGGTGAGTTTATCAAACTTTTCTATCCGCATGACCCAAAGGAATCGCTTAACGCGTGTTTATTCAACTCTCCCAGAGGTGGACGAAGAAGGCGGAGCGGATCCATTGTTCGGCCGCACTGCCCGAAGACCCGGCATCCCACTTCTGACGAAGATGCTGGTCCCGGCGCCTTACAAGGTGTCGAAGAAGCTGGTCGAGAAGGAGGCCAGAAAGACCCGGGGCAGCCTTTGTCGTCACGGCACTTCGAACACAATACCCGAAGGCTCTAATGCCCATTCCGCCTCCGAAGAGGATGAAAAGGAGGAGGAATATGAATCCCCTGCGGGGGGAAGAAGGAAGAGGACGGCCTCCACACCCTTGGAGGCCGAACTGCCCAAAAGGGGAAGGGCTTCTCTTCCAGAGGAGTCCACTGCCGCCAGGGCCCAGCTGTTGGGGAATGTAGTAATTTCAAAAAAATTCCTACACACACGCAAGATCATGGTGATGCATAGCAACGAGAGGGGAGAGTGTGATCTATGTACCCTTGTAGACCGATAGCGGAAGAGTTAGCACAACGCGGTTGATGTAGTCGTACGTCTTCACGGACCGACCGATCAAGCACTGAAACTATGGCACCTCCGAGTTTTAGCACACGTTCAGCTCGATGACGATCCCCGGACTCCGATCTAGCAAAGTGTCGGGGAAGAGTTCCGTCAGCACGACGGCGTGGTGACGATCTTGAGGTACTACCGTCACAGGGCTTCGCCTAAGCACCGCTACAATATTATCGAGGATTATGGTGGAAGGGGGCACTGCACATGGCTAAGAATATGATCACCTGGATCAACTTGTGTGTCTAGGGGTGCCCCCTGCCCTCGTATATAAAGGAGCAAGGGGAGGAGGCCGGCCGACCCTATAGGCGCGCCAAGGAGGAGTCCTCCTCCTAGTAGGAGTAGGACTCCTACTAGGAGGGGGAATGAAGTGGGGAAGGAGAAGGAAAGGGGGGCGCCGCCCCCCCTCTCCTAGTCCAATTTGGACCAGGGGGAGGAGGCGCGCGGCCCACCCTTGCTGCCCCTCTCTCTCTCCACTAAGGCCCATATGGCCCATTACTTCTCCCGGCAGGGTTCCGGTAACCCTCCGACTCTCCGGTTTTCTCCGAAATCACCCGGAACACTTCTGGTGTCCGAATATAGCCATCCAATATATCAATCTTTATGTCTCGACCATTTCGAGACTCCTCGTTATGTCCATGATCACATCCGGGACTCCGAACTAACTTAGGTACATCAAAACTCATAAACTCATAATATAACTATCATCAAAACCTTAAGCGTGCGGACCCTACGGGTTCGAGAACAATGTAGACATGACCGAGACACGTCTCCAGTCAATAACCAATAGTGGAACCTGGATGCTCATATTGGCTCCCACATATTCTACGAAGATGTTTATCGGTCAGACCGCATAACAACATACGTTGTTCCCTTTGTCATCGGTATGCTACTTGCCCGAGATTCGATCGTCGGTATCTCAATACCTAGTTCAATCTCGTTACCGGCATGTCTCTTTACTCGTTTCGTAATACATCATCTCGCAACTAACTCATTAGTTGCAATGCTTGCCAGGCTTATGTGATGTGCATTACCGAGAGGGCCCAGCGATACCTCTCCGACAATCGGAGTGACAAATCTTAATCTCGAAATATGCCAACCCAACATTTACCTTTGGAGACACCTGTAGAGCTCCTTTATAATCACCCAGTTACGTTGTGACGTTTGGTAGCACACAAAGTGTTCCTCCGGCAAACGGGAGTTTCATAATCTCATAGTCATAGGAACATGTATAAGTCATGAAGAAAGCAATAGCAACATACTAAACGATCGGGTGCTAAGCTAATGGAATGGGTCATGTCAATCACATCATTCTTCTAATGATGTGATCCTGTTAATCAAATAACAACTCTTTTGTTCATGGTTAGGAAACATAACCATCTTCGATTAACGAGCTAGTCAAGTAGAGGCATACTAGTGACACTCTGTTTGTCTATGTATTCACACATGTATTATGTTTCCGGTTAATACAATTCTAGCATGAATAATAAACATTTATCATGAAATAAGGAAATAAATAATAACTTTATTATTGCCTCCAGGGCATATTTCCTTCAGTCTCCCACTTGCACTAGAGTCAATAATCTAGATCACATCACCATGTGATTTAACATCAATAGTTCACATCACCATGTGATTAACACCCATAGTTCACATCGTCATGTGACCAACACTCAAAGGGTTTACTAGAGTCAGTAATCTAGTTCACATCTATATGTGATTAGCACCCAAAGAGTACTAAGGTGTGATCATGTTTTGCTTGTGAGAGAAGCTTAGTCAACGAGTCTGCCAAAATTTAGATCCGTATGTATATTGCAAATGTCTATGTCTACAATGCTCTGCACGGAGCTACTTTAGCTAATTGCTCCCACTTTCAATATGTATCCAGATGAAGACTTAGAGTCATCCAGATCAGTACCAAAAACTTGTATCGACATAATCCTTTTACGACGAACCTTTTTGTCACCTCCATAATCGAGAAACATATCCTTATTCCACTAAGGATAATTTTGACCAATGTCCAGTGATCTACTCCTAGATCACTATTGTACTTCCTTGCCAAAAATAGTGTAGAGTATACAATAGATCGGGTACATAGCATGGCATACTTTATAGAACCTATGGCTGAGGCATAGGGAATGACTTTCATTCTCTTTCTATCTTCTGTCGTGGTCGGGCTTTGAGTCTTACTCAATTTCACACCTTGTAACACAGCCAAGAACTCTTTCTTTGACTATTCCATTTTTGAACTACTTCATAATATTGTCAAGTATGTACTCATTGAAAAAACTTATCAAGCGTCTTGATCTATTTCTATAGATCTTGATGCTTAATATGTAAGCAGCTTCACCGAGGTCTTTCTTTGAAAAACTTCTTTCAAAAACACTCCTTTATGCTTTGCAGAATAATTCTACATTATTTCCGATCAACAATATGTCATTCATATATACTTATCAGAAATGCTGTAGTGCTCCCACTCACTTTCTTGTAAATACAGGCTTCACCGCAAGTCTGTATAAAACTATATGCTTTGATCAACTCATCAAAGCGTATATTCCAACTCTGAGATGCTTGCACCAGTCCATAGATGGATCGCTGGAGCTTGCACATTCTGTTAACACCTTTAGGATTGACAAAACCTTCTGGTTGCATCATATACAATGAATCCATTAAGGAATGCAGTTTTTTTATCCATTTGCCAGATTTCATAAAATGCGGCAATTGCTAACATGATTCGGACAGACTTAAGCATAGATACGAGTGAGAAACTCTCATCGTAGTCAACACCTTGAACTTGTCGAAAACATTTTGTGACAATTCTAGCTTTGTAGATAGTAACACTACTACCAGCGTTCGTCTTCCTCTTGAAGATCCATTTAATCTCAATGGCTTGCCGAACATCGGTCAAATCAACCAAAGTCCATACTTTGTTCTCATACATGGATCCTATCTCAGATTTCATGGCCTCAAGCCATTTTGCGGAATCTGGGCTCATCATCGCTTCCTCATAGTTCGTAGGTTCGTCATGGTCAAGTAGAATGACCTCCAGAACAAGATTACTGTACCACTCTGGTGCGGATCTCACTCTAGTTAACTTACAAGATTCGGTAGTAACTTTATCTGAAGTTACATGATCATCATCATTAGCCTGCTCACTAATTGGTGTAGTAGTCACAGGAACAGATTTCTGTGATGAACTACTTTCCAATAAGGGAGAAGGTACAATTACCATATCAAGTTCTACTTTCCTCCCACTCACTTCTTTCAAGAGAAACTCCTTCTCTAGAAAGGATCCATTCTTAGCAACGAATGTCTTGACTTCGGATCTGTGATAGAAGGTGTACCCAACAGTCTCCTTTTGGTATCCTATGAAGACATATTTCTCCGATTTGGGTTTGAGCTTATCAGGATGAAACTTTTTCATATAAGCATCACAATCCCAAACTTTAAGATATGACAACTTTGGTTTCTTGCCAAACCACAGTTCAGATTGTGTCGTCTCAACGGACTTAGATGGTGCCCCTTTTTAACATGAATGCAGCTATCTCTAATGCATGATCCCAAAATGATATTGGTAAATTGGTAAGAAACATCATAGATTGTACTATATCCAATAAAGTATGGTTATGACGTTCGGACACACCATTATGCTGTGGTTTACCAGGTGGCATGAGTTTGTGAAACTATTCCACATTGTTTTAATTGAAGACCAAACTCGTAACTCAAATATTCGTCTCAGCGATCAGATCGTAGAAACTTTATTTTCTTGTCACGATGATTTTCCACTTCACTCTAAAATACTTTGAACTTTTCAGACTTATGTTTCATCAAGTAGATATACTCATATCTGCTTAAATCATCTGTGAAGGTCAGAAAATAATGATATTTGTCGCGAGCTTTAATATTCATCGGACCACATACAACAGTATGTATGATTTCCAACAAATCTGTTGCTCGCTCCATTTTTCCGGAGAATGGAGTCTTTAGTCATCTTACCCATAAGGCATGGTTCGCAAGCACCAAGTGATTCATAATCAAGTGATTCCAAAATCCCATCGGCATGGAGTTTCTTCATGCGCTTTACACCAATATGACCTAAACGGAAGTGCCACAAATAAGTTGCACTATCATTATTAACTTTGTATCTTTTGGTTTCAATATTATGAATATGTGTATCACTACGATCGAGATCCAATGAACCATTTTCATTGGGTGTGTAACCATATAAGGTTTTATTCATGTAAACAGAACAACAATTTATTCTCTTACTTAAATGAATAACTGTGTTACAATAAACATGATCAAATCATATTCATGCTCAACGCAAACACCAAATAACACTTATTTAGGTTCAACACTAATCCCGAAAGTATAGGGAGTGTGCGATGATGATCATATCAATCTTGGAACCACTTCCAACACACATCGTCACTTCACCCTTAACTAGTCTCTGTTTATTCTGCAACTCCCGTTTCGAGTTACTTATCTTAGCAACTGAACTAGTATCTAATACTGAGGGGTTGCTATACACACTAGTAAAGTACACATCAATAACATGTATATCAAATATACTTATGTTCACTTTGCCATCCTTCTTATCCGCCAATCACTTGGGGTAGTTCCGCTTCCAGTGACCAGTCCCTTTGCAGTAGAAGCACTTAGTCTCAGGCTTAGGACCAGACTTGGGCTTCTTCACTTGAGCAGCAACTTGCTTGTTGTTTTTCTTGAAGTTCCCCTTTTTCCCTTTGCCCTTTTCTTGAAACTAGTGATCTTGTCAACCATCAACACTTGATGCTCTTTCTTGATTTCTACCTTCATCGATTTCATCATCATGAAAAGCTCGGGAGTCGTTTTCGTCATCCCTTGCATACTATAGTTCATAACGAAGTTCTACTAACTTGTTGATGGTGACTAGAGAATTCTGTCAATCACTATCTTATCTGGAAGATTAACTCCCACTTGATTCAAGCAATTGTAGTACCCAGACGATCTGAGCACATGCTCACTAGTTCAGCGATTCTCCTCCATCTTTTAGCTACAGAACTTGTTGGAGACTTCATATCTCTCAACTCGGGTATTTGCTTGAAATATTAACTTCAACTCCTGGAACATCTCATATGGTCCATGACGTTCAAAACGTCTTTGAAGTTTCGATTCTAAGCCGTTAAGCATGGTGCACTAAACTATCAAGTAGTCATCATATTGAGCTAGCCAAACGTTCATAACGTCTGCATCTGCTCCTGCAATAGGTCTGTCACCTAGCGGTGCATCAAGGACATAATTCTTCTGTGCAGCAATGAGGATAAACCTCAGATCACGGATCCAATCCGCATCATTGCTACTAACATCTTTCAACACAATTTTCTCTAGGAACATATCAAACTAAACACAGGGAAGCAACAACGCGAGCTATTGATATACAACATAGATATGCTAATACTACCAGGACTAAGTTCATGATAAATTAAAGTTCAATTAATCATATTACTTAAGAACTCCCACTTAGATAGACATCCCTCTAATCCTCTAAGTGATCACGTGATCCAAATCAACTAAACCATGTCTGATCATCACGTGAGATGGAGTAGTTTCATTGGTGAACATTACTATGTTGATCATATCTACTATATGATTCACGCTCGACCTTTCGGTCTTCGTGTTCCGAGGCCATATCGGTATATGCTTGGCTCGTCAAGTATAACCTGAGTATTCCGCGCGTGCAACTGTTTTGCACCCGTTGTATTTGAACATAGAGCCTATCACACCCGATCATCACGTGGTGTCTCAGCACGAAGAACTTTCGCAACGGTGCATACTCAGGGAAAACACTTCTTGATAATTAGTGAGAGATCATCTTAAAATGCTACCGTCAATCAAAGCAAGATAAGATGCATAAAATATAAACATCACATGCAATCAATATAAGTGATATGATATGGCCATCATCATCTTGTGCTTGTGATCTCCATCTTCGAAGCACCGTCGTGATCACCATCGTCACCGGCGCGACACCTTGATCACCATCGTAGCATCATTGTCGTCTCGCCAATCTTATGCTTCCACGACTATCGCTACCGCTTAGTGATAAAGTAAAGCATTACAGCGCAGTTGCATTGCATACAGTAAAGCGACAACTATATGGCTCCTGCCAGTTGCCGATAACTCGGTTACAAAACATGATCATCTCATATAATAAAATTTAGCATCATGTCTTGACCATATCACATCACAACATGCCCTGCAAAAACAAGTTAGACGTCCTCTACTTTGTTGTTGCAAGTTTTACGTGGCTGCTACGGGCTTAAGCAAGAACCAATCTTACCTACGCATCAAAACCACAATGATAGTTTGTCAAGTTGGTGCTGTTTTAACCTTCGCAAGGACCGGGCGTAGCCACACTCGGTTCAACTAAAGTTGGAGAAACTGTCACCCGCTAGCCACCTTTGTGCAAAGCACGTCGGGAGAACCGGTCTCGCGTAAGCGTACGCGTAATGTCGGTCCGGGCCGCTTCGTCCAACAATACCGCCGAACCAAAGTATAACATGCTGGTAAGCAGTATGACTTATATCGCCCACAACTCACTTGTGTTCTACTCATGCATATAACATCAACACATAAAACCTAGGCTCAGATGCCACTGTTGGGGAACGTAGTAATTTCAAAAAAATTCCTACGCACATGCAAGATCATGGTGATGCATAGCAACGAGAGGGGAGAGGGCGATCTACGTACCCTTGTAGACCGACAGCAGAAGCGTTAGCACAACGCGGTTGATGTAGTCGTACGTCTTCACGACCCGACCGATCAAGCACCGAAACTACGGCACCTCCGAGTTTTAGCACACGTTCAGCTCGATGACGATCCCCAAACTCCGATCTAGCAAAGTGTCGGGGAAGAGTTCCATCAGCATGAGGGCGTGGTGATGATCTTGATGTATTACCATCGCAGGGCTTCGCCTAAGCACCGCTACAATATTATCGAGGATTATGGTGGAAGGGGGCACCGCACACGGCTAAGAATATGATCATGTGGATCAACTTGTGTGTCTAGGGGTGCCCCCTACCCCCGTATATAAAGGAGCAAGGGGAGGAGGCCGGCCGGCCCTATAGGCGCGCCAAGGAGGAGTCCTCCTCCTAGTAGGAGTAGGACTCCTACTAGGCGGGGGAAGGAAGTGGGGAAGGAGAAGGAAAGGGGGGCGCCGCCCCCCCTCTCCTAGTCCAATTCGGATCAGGGGGGAGGAGGCGCGCGGCCCACCCTTGCTGCCCCTCTCTCTCTCCACTAAGGCCCATATGGACCATTACTTCTCCCGGTAGGGTTCCGGTAACCCTCCGGCTCTCCGGTTTTCTCCGAAATCACCCGGAACACTTCTGGTGTCCGAATATAGCCGTCCAATATATCAATGTTTATGTCTCAACCATTTCGAGACTCCTCGTTATGTTTGTGATCACATCCGGGACTCCGAACTAACTTCGGTACATCAAAACTCATAAACTCATAATATAACTGTCATCGAAACCTTAAGCGTGCGGACCCTACGGGTTCGAGAACAATGTAGACATGACCGAGACACGTCTCCAGTCAATAACCAATAGCGGAACCTGGATGCTCATATTGGCTCCCACATATTCTACGAAGATCTTTATCGGTCAGACCACATAACAACATACGTTGTTCCCTTTGTCATCGATATGTTACTTGCCCGAGATTCGATCGTCAGTATCTCAACACCTAGTTCAATCTCGTTACCGGCAAGTCTCTTTACTCGTTTCGTAATACATCATCTCGCAACTAAATCATTAGTTGCAATGCTTGCAAGGCTTATGTGATGTGCATTACCGAGAGGGCCCAGAGATACCTCTCCGACAATCGGAGTGACAAATCTTAATCTCAAAACATGCCAACCCAACATTTACCTTTGGAGACACCTGTAGAGCTCCTTTATAATCACCCAGTTACGTTGTGACGTTTGGTAGCACACAAAGTGTTCCTCCGGCAAACGGGAGTTGCATAATCTCATAGTCATAGGAACATGTATAAGTCATGAAGAAAGCAATAGCAACATACTAAACGGTCGGGTGCTAAGCTAATGGAATGGGTCATGTCAATCACATCATTCTTCTAATGATGTGATCCCGTTAATCAAATAACAACTCTTTTGTTCATGGTTAGGAAACATAACCATCTTCGATTAACGAGCTAGTCAAGTAGAGGCATACTAGTGACACTCTGTTTGTCTATGTATTCACACATGTATTATGTTTCCGGTTAATACAATTCTAGCATGAATAATAAACATTTATCATGAAATAAGGAAATAAATAATAACTTTATTATTGCCTCTAGGGCATATTTCCTTCACCAGCCCCTCGTGAACTCGTAAGTATATAAAATCCGAGTACGTTTAAGCGTCCAGACTCATCCTGGCTTAGTATTTTAACCTTAAGCCATATTTTTTGGTACTCCGGTGAGGTCCCATGCCAAACAATCCTCATCAGAAGACCTACTGAGGTCAAATGCTATGGAGAGCGGGACGCCCCCAAAGTCCCCTTCCTCCAAACAGGTGCATAACACCGAGGCTTCGTCCCAGAAGGACCCCAACCAAGGAGGAAAGGAAGAAACCGTGAAGGCGGCGCCTGGAGGTCAAACCGCAGGGGCCAGACATGTAGGGGAAAAGATTCCTGTGGGGTCTGACGGCGGGGGCGATCCTAAGTTCGGCTCCCCACCGGATGCGATTCCAGAGGCCTATACGGCTCCAGAATCAAGAAGGCAGCCTCCTTCGGCTGGAGGGTGCGTGCCTGTTCCGCCAGCGACTGATAAGTCTCCGACGTATTTATAATTTTTGATTGCTCCATGCTATATTATCTACTGTTTTGGACATTATTGGGCTTTATTATCCACTTTTATATTATTTTTGGGACTAAGATATTAACTAGAGGCCCAGCCCAGAATTGTTGTTTTTTGCCTATTTTAGGGTTTCGAAGAAAAGGAATATCAAACGGAGTCCAAACGGAATGAAACCTTTGGGAACATGATTTTCTCATCTAATACAACTCAGGAGGACCCTACGTCAAGACACGTAACAGGAGGCCACGAGGTAGGGGGCGCGCCTACCCCCCCCCCCCCCCCAGGCGCGCCCTCCACCCTTGTGGGGCCCATGTTGCTCCACTGACGTACTTCTTCCTCCTATATATACCCACGTACCCCCAAACGATCACATACGGAGCCAAAACCCTAATTCCACTGCCGTAACTTTCTGTATCCACGAGATCCCATCTTGTGGCCTGTTCCGGAGCTCCGCCGGAGGGGCCATCGATCACGGAGGGCTTCTTCATCAACACCATAGCCCCTCCGATGAAGTGTGAGTAGTTTACCTCAGACCTACGGGTCCATAGTTAGTATCTAGATGGCTTCTTCTCTCTTTTTGGATCTCAATACAATGTTCTCCCCCTCTCTTGTGGAGATCTATTCGATGTAATCTTCTTTTTGCGGTGTGTTTGTTGAGACCGATGAATTCTGGGTTTATGATCAAGTCTATCTATGAATAATATTTGAATCTTCTCTGAATTCTTTTATGTATGATTGGTTATCTTTGCAAGTCTCTTCCAATTATCAGTTTGGTTTGGCCTACTAGATTGATCTTTCTTGCAATAGGAGAAGTGCTTAGCTTTGGGTTCAATCTTGCGGTGTCCTTTCCCGGTGACAGTGAGGGCAGCAAGGCACGTATTGTATTGTTGCCATCGAGGATAACAAGATGGGGTTTTCTTCATATTGCATGAGTCTATCCCTCTACATCATGTCATATTGCTTAAGGCGTTACTCTATTTTTAACTTAATACTCTAGATGCATGCTGGATAGCGGTCGATGAGTGGAGTAATAGTAGTAGATGCAGGCAGGAGTCGGTCTACTTGTCTCGTACGTGATGCCTATATACATGATCATACCTAGATATTCTCATAACTATGCTCAATTCTATCAATTGCTCAACAGTAATTTGTTCACCCACCGTAGAATACTTATGCTCTCGAGAGAAGCCACTAGTGAAACCTATGGCCCCCGGGTCTATCTTTATCATATCAATCTCCTACTACTTAGTTATTTACTTTGCCTTTATTTTACTTTGCATCTTTATCATAAAAATACCAAAAATATTATCTTATCATATCTATCAGATCTCACTCTCGTAAGAGGCCCTATAGAGATTGACAACCCCTATTTGCATTGGTTGCGAGGATTTATTTGTTTTGTGCAGGTGCGAGGGACTCGCGCGTAGCCTCCTACTGGATTGATACCTTGCTTCTCAAAAACTAAGGGAAATACTTACGCTACTTTGCTGCATCATCCCTTCCTCTTCGGGGAAAACCAACGCAGTGCTAAAAGAGGTAGCAAGAAGGATTTCTGGCGCCGTTGCCGGGGAGGTCTCAACAAAAGTCATACCAAGTACCCATCACATACCCTTATCTCCCGCATTACATTATTTTCCATTTGCCTCTCGTTTTCCTCTCCCCCACTTCACCCTTGCTATGTTATTCGCCCTCTCTCTCTCTATCATCCCTCTCTTTCTCTATTTGCCTCTTTTTGCCCGCTTGCTTCTTGTTTGCTGGTACGATTAGAATAGTTGTTTATTTATTACTGAACAGAGAACCTAAGATCTATGGATCTTCATCTGCTTGCTAATCTTTTTTAAGAGATCCAATTATGATGAACCAATTTCTAGTGAGTTTTGTGCACTAGATTATCTTTATGAAGTTTTGCTTGAAATTCATGAATCTGAAAATTGTGATGAATTACCTTATGAAGCGATTCACAATAGATCTTTCGATAGAAAGCATGATTGCAATGATTCTATTATAAATTCTATTAATGTCAATTTTGCTAATAATATGCAAAACCCTAAGCTTGGGGATGCTAGTTTTGCTATGTCCTCTACTTGTTGCAATGATCATGATTGGGGTGATTCTTCTTTTGATCTTGAAAATTTATTTGAACCCCATGATGAATATGAGATTGATTATAATGTTTGCAATAATATTGAAAGTGGGTTTGGAATAATGTCAACTTTAGATCCCACATATTTGGAGAATGTTCAATCTTATGAAGTTTTTGATAAAAGTGGGTTTGGAAAGGTCATGACTTTAGTTAATGTTAATCCCACTATTTTTGATGAGTGTCAACTTTGCATGCATGTGGATCGTGTTGAAAATATTTTATGTGATAGTTATTTTGTTGAATTTTCTTATGATCCTACATATAATTATTATGAGAGAGGAAAATATGGTGGTAGAAATTTCCATGTTACTAAATTACCTCTCGTTATGTTGAGATTGCTATTGTTTCTTTCCGCTTCCTTGCATATGCTAGTTTTTGCTTGCCTTGATAATTTGTTTGCCTATAAGATGCCTATGAATAGGAAGTATTTTAGACTTAAATGTGTTTGTCACGTGTTTTATGATGCTCTCTTTGTGTTTCAATTCCTGTCTTTCATGTGAGCATCGTTGAAATCTTAGGCCTAGCTAAAAAGGCTTTAAAGAAAAGCGCTTGTTGGGAGTCAACCCAATATTTTCCCTTGCTGTTATTTAATATATAAATTATCTAGCCTCTGTTTTGGTTGTGTTTTTTGTGTTTAATTAGTGTTTGTGCCAAGTAGAACCGTTGGGAAGACTTGGGGAAAGTCTTGTTGAACTTGCTATAAAAACAGAAACTTTAGCGCTCACGAGAACTGCTGTCATTTTTATTTGGTAAGTGATATTTAGTTAATTATTTTTGCAGATGATTAATAGATAAATTCCTCACGTCCAGCAATCTATTTTAGAATTTTTGGGGTTCTAGATCTTGCGATAGCTACAGATTACTATAGACTGTTCTGTTTTTGACAGATTCTGTTTTTCGTGTGTTGTTTGCTTATTTTGATGAATCTATGGCTAGTAAAATAGTTTATAAACCATAGAGAAGTTGGAATACAGTAGGTATAACACACATATAAATAAATAATGAGTTCATTACAGTACCTTGAAGTGGCCTTTTGTTTTCTTTCGCTAACGGAGCTCACGAGATTTTCTACTTTAAGTTTTGTGTTGTGAAGTTTTCAAGTTTTGGGTAAAGATTTGATGGATTATGGAACAAGGAGTGGCAAGAGCCTTAGCTTGGGGATGCCCATGAAACCCCCAAGATAATCTAAGGACACCTAAAATCCAAAGCTTGGGGATGCCCCGGAAGGCATCCCTTCTTTCGTCTACTTCTATCGGTAACTTTACTTGGAGCTATATTTTTATTTACCACATGATATGTGTTTTGCTTGGAGCGTCCTGTATGATTTGAGTCTTTGCTTGTTATTTTACCACAATCATCCTTGCTGTACACACACCTTTTGAGAGAGCCATACATGATTTGGAATTTGTTAGAATACTCTATGTGCTTCGCTTATATCTTTTGAGTTATATAATTTTGCTCTAGTGCTTCACTTATATCTTTTAGAGCACAGTGGTGGGTTTGTTTTATAGAAACTATTGATCTCTCATGCTTCACTTAGATCATTTTGAGAGTCTTAATAGCATGGTAATTTGCTTAAAATCCTAATATGCTTGGCATGCAAGATTAATAATAAAACTCTCTTATGAGTGTGTTGAATACTATGAGAAGTTTGATACTTGATAATTGTTTTGAGATATGGAGATGGTGATATTAAAGTCATGCTAGTTGAGTAGTTGTGAATTTGAGAAATACTTGTGTTGAAGCTTGTGATTCCCGTAGCATGCTTTTATGGTGAACCGTTATGTGATGAAGTCGGAGCATGATTATTTATTGATTGTCTTCCTTATGAGTGGCGGTCGGGGACGAGCGATGGTCTTTTCCTACCAATCTACCCCCCTAGGAGCATGCGCGTAATACTTTGCTTTGATAACTTGTAGATTTTTGCAATAAGTATATGAGTTCTTTATGACTAATGTTGAGTCCATGGATTATACGCACTCTCACCCTTCCACCTTTGCTAGCCTCTCTAATACCGCACACCTTTCGCCGGTATCATACACCTACCATATACCTTCCTCAAAAAAACAGCCACCATACCTACCTATTATGGCATTTCCATAGCCATTCCGAGATATATTGACATGCAACTTTCCACCGTTCCGTTTATGACATGCTCCATAATTGTCATATTTCTTAGCATGATCATGTAGTTGACATAGTATTTGTGGCAAAGCCACCATTCATAATTCTTTCATACCTGTCACTCATGCATCATTGCATATCCCAGTACACCGCCGGAGGCATTCATATAGAGTCATATTTTGTTCTAAGTATCGAGTTGTAATTGTTGAGTTATAAGAAAAATAAAAGTGTGATGATCATCATTATTAGAGCATTGTCCCAGTGAGGAAAGGATGATGGAGACTATGATTCCCCCACAAGTCGAGATGAGACTCCGGACGAAAAATAAATAAAAGAGGCCAAAGAAGCCCAAATAAAGAAAAAATAAAAGAGGCCATAAAAAAGAGAAAAGTCCCAAATAAAAAATAAAAAATGAGAGAAAAAGAGAGAAGGTACAATGTTACTATCCTTTTACCACACTTGTGCTTCAAAGTAGCACCATGTTCTTCATAGTAGAGAGTCTCTCATGTTATCACTTTCATATACTAGTGGGAATTTTTCATTATAGAACTTGGCTTGTATATTCCAATGATGGGCTTCCTCAAATTGCCCTAGGTCTTCATGAGCAAGCAAGTTGGATGCACACCCACTTAGTTTCTTTTTGAGCTTTCATATACTTATAGCTCTAGTGCATCCATTGCATGGCAATCCCTACTCACTCACATTGATATCTATTGATGGGCATCTCCATAGCCCGTTGATACGCCTAGTTGATGTGAGACTATCTTCTCCTTTTTGTCTTCTCCACAACCACCACTCTATTCCACCTATAGTGCTATATCCATGGCTCACGCTCATGTATTGCGTGAAGATTGAAAAAGTTTTGAGAATGTCAAAAGTATGAAACAATTGCTTGGCTTGTCATCGGGGTTGTGCTTGATTTAAATATTTTGTGTGGTGAAGATTGAGCATAGCCAGACTATATGATTTTGTAGGGATAACTTACTTTATCCATGTTATTTTGAGAAGACATAATTGCTTTGTTAGTATGCTTGAAGTATTATCATTTCTATGTCAATATGAACTTTTGTCTTGAATCTTTCGGATCTGAATATTCATACCACAATTAAGAAGAATTACATTAAAATTATGCCAAGTAGCACTCCGCATCAAAAATTCTGTTTTTATCATTTACCTACTCGAGGACGAGCAGGAATTAAGCTTGGGGATGCTTGATACGTCTCCAACGTATCTATAAATTTTTATTGCTCCATGCTATATTATCTACTGTTTTGGACATTATTGGGCTTTATTATCCACTTTTATATTATTTTTAGCACTAACCTATTAACCGGAGGCCCAGCCCAGAATTGCTATTTTTTGCCTGTTTTAGGGTTTCGAAGAAAAGGAATATCAAACGGAGTCCAAACGGAATGATACCTTCGGGAACGTTATTTTCTCATCGAATAAAACTCAGGAGACTTGGACCCTACGTCAAGACACGTAACAGGAGGCCACGAGGTAGGGGGGCGCGCCTACCCCCCCCCCCCCAGGCGCGCCCTCCACCCTCGTGGGCCCCCAGTTGCTCCGCCGACGTACTTCTTCCTCCTATATATACCCACGTACCCCCAAACGATCAGATACGGAGCCAAAACCCTAATTCCACTGTCGTAACTTTCTATATCCACGAGATCCCATCTTGGGGCCTGTTTCGGAGCTCCGCCGGAGGGGACATCAATCACGAAGGGCTTCTTCATCAACACCATAGCCCCTCCGATGAAGTGTGAGTAGTTTACCTCAGACCTACGGGTCCATAGTTAGTAGCTAGATGGCTTCTTCTCTCTTTTTGGATCTCAATACAATGTTCTCCCCCTCTCTTGCTATTCGATGTAATCTTCTTTTTGCGGTGTGTTTGTTGAGACCGATGAATTGTGGGTTTATGATCAAGTCTATCTATGAATAATATTTGAATCTTCTTTGAATTCTTTTATGTATGATTGGCTATCTTTGCAAGTCTCTTTGAATTATTAGTTTGGTTTGGCCTACTAGATTGATCTTTCTTGCAATGGGAGAAGTGCTTAGCTTTGGGTTCAATCTTGCGGTGTCCTTTCCCGGTGACAGTAAGGGCAGCAAGGCACGTATTGTATTATTGCCATCGAGGATAACAAGATGGGGTTTTCTTCATATTGCATGAGTCTATCCCTCTACATCATGTCATCTTGCTTAAGGCATTACTCTGTTTTTAACTTAATACTCTAGATGCATGCTGGATAGCGGTCGATGAGTGGAGTAATAGTAGTAGATGCAGGCAGGAGTCGGTCTACTTGTCTCGGACGTGATGCCTATATACATGATCATACCTAGATATTCTCATAACTATGCTCAATTCTGTCAATTGCTCAACAGTAATTTGTTCACCCGCCGTAGAATACTTATGCTCTCAAGAGAAGCCACTAGTGAAACCTATGGCCCCGGGGTCTATCTTTATCATATCGATCTCCTACTACTTAGTTATTTACTTTGCCATTTACTTTGCCTTTATTTTACTTTGCATCTTTATCATAAAAATACCAAAAATATTATCTTATCATATCTATCAGATCTCACTCTCGTAAGTGGCCCTATAGGGATTGACAACCCCTATTTGCGTTGGTTGCGAGGATTTATTTGTTTTGTGCAGGTGTGAGGGACTCGCGCGTAGCCTCCTACTAGATTGATACCTTGGTTCTCAAAAACTGAGGGAAATACTTACGCTACTTTGCTGCATCATCCCTTCCTCTTCGGGGAAAACCAACACAGTGCTAAAAGAGGTAGCAGCGACCTATGTCCATCTAGAGGTATCAGATGCTTTGTTGGTGGCGTTACGAGACGCCTCCATCGTTGACGAACACCGTGCCCTTATGGGTGCGGTGATTGAGAAGATTTAGTCAACTGAGAGTGGACTGAACGAAGCCTGTATCAGCCTTATAAGAGGCTTTGAGGTATGTTTTATAAGTTGCCGAAGAGTGTCATAGTATAGAAAGTAGCCCCTGATACACTGTTCGGTGAAAGAAAGAACCGGACAGGGGATCACATCGATGATCACAGGAAGACTCATTGAATGATATTGATTTCTCTTCTGTTTCAAGCAAATACCTATAGCGGCTGCTGCTTCTCGTACTGCGGAGATCTCTGGACTGAATCAAAGTCTGGAGCGGGCCATAGAAGAAATTGACCGATTGAAAATGCAGTTGAGGGATAAACAAGGTGTGCACAAGCGCTATGCGCATTTATTGTGAAATAAATGTTCAGTATGAAATAAGTCGCATAATTTGTGCTAGGGGTTATGACCGAAGTCGAGGCCCTCAAAAGGGCCATTGTCGAGGCCGAGGAAAAGGCGGCCACGGAGCGGACTCTTCGTGAGAAACATGAGGCCAGAGTTATTAAAGCTAAGCAGGAGCTGCAAGAGGCCGTAAGTAAATGTGAGACCTTGGAGCAGAGTTTAACGGAGAAAGAGTCCGAACTCACCAAGGCGCGTCAAGCCACGAGCTATGCCCGGGGGGAAACCCAAAGTGCCCTGCAGGGGATCCAAGAGGTGAGGAAGATCGCGACGGGTAAGGCTTTTCCCATGTAAAGCAAGTATTTGAAGGGAAAACTATGTTTCTGATTGTGAATCCGGACTTCTCAGGTGTATTTGCCGAGCTACCTCACAGCATATCAAATGCCGCTCAATTCTACTGAGCCGAAGGAAGGAACACCGCCGATAAGCTCTTTTGGTCGCAGTATTTGGCGCCGAATTATCCGGTGCCTTTTGCCGATCAACTGAAACAGCTGATCGAACTACATAAGGCGGCGGAACTAGCCATGAAGGATATGGTTATCCGAGCCAATTCCAAGCAGCTACTTCGGGCTTGTCAGGCGGCTTGTAAGCGCCTGCCCTCGACTTGACATCATCAAGCGGTCGGTCTGTATAGAAGGAGCGCGAATGGCCTTCGCCCTTGCAAAGGTGCACTAGGGGAAGATGGATGCAGAAAAGCTAGTGACCGAGGGACCGCCAGAGGGGAAGGAGCACCGCAAGCCCGAATTATATTATAAGAGTGTCTTGAAAGGATCCTACCTTGCAGCGGAGCTATGCACCAAGGACATTATATTTCCATGAATGTCGATCATGTTGTCCTTTGTAATGTTTGAACAAGGTCGTTTATATGTCGCTTGTTATATAAAACTTTACCCTTATGTGCGGCCATTTTTATGTTAAAACTGAGAGTTGGCCAGTCATGGGCTTCTGTCCCCCATGTAAGAAGTACGGGGGTGTTCGGGATAAACCTGAGCACTCTTTATCCCAGTTTTGGGTCCTCCTAAGGAGGTGCTCAGCACAACGAACCAAGCAATCGGACTATAGGGCTTTATCACTCTCACTTAGCCATAGGAGCTTTAGTATGGTCAGCGCAACCCCTTGTGTTCGGAAGACCGTACTAGGGGCTCTATAAGCACCTGATCGGAAAAAAAGCCGATCCATCGCACGCTGCATTGGTTATGGCATTATGCAGGAGAAATCCTTAAAAAAATTGTGACCGCTCGAACAGCTGACCAGCACTCGCCGTATCATGACAGTCAGTTTTCAGATTTCTCTACTGAGGTGATCATCCGGAAGAACCGGGACACAATCGCAGTAGTTCTCCCAGTCCTACCTTAGCCAATATAGCGGAACGTAAGGTACCAAAACAGGGAGCCGGGTAAACCCAACTATTGACCCAAGACATGATTCGGGCTGATGCATATAATGCTATAGGTTCGGGGTGCCGAACTTCCATGAAGGTGTTCGGACTTTTATTGCCGTGTTACGGGAAAAACGAAGCCCCTAGCATATTTAAGGCATATCGTTGTGTACAGATGCCACTTGATGAAATGATTTTGATAAGAAATAATCAGCAGGTAAACGTCATATAAATCCACATGTTGTATTTGAATAATATGTCTATGCGTATGGGTACAAGTAATGTGGTAAAAATGAGTTGTGATGGCAGAACCTGCTATGACCAGGGGGAGAGGTTGAGTGCGGATCTGTATTATAGCCGGACGTTCACTTCGGGGAATGTCTAAGGATCCCCTGATGCGTTCAAGATGCCTCCGTGGAGTCCGTCCTGGTCGGTGCAAAGGTGAACCTACGAAGGAAATATAAGAAATGTTTGCGTGCCGGAGGGCGGTTGAACCACTGAGTTCGGCATGTCATGGCCTTCGCTGGAGTGTTTAGTTGAGCTCTGGACGAGCCATGGTATCCTTCCGCAAAGTAGTTCGGAGCCCCTTGACGGTGTCCGGGAGCCTAGACGTCGACTCGAGGTTCGGCTGCAAGGTGCTGCTTGTTGTTTCTGCTGCAAAGGCAGTGATGTATTTGTTGGTGCTGAAGGAAGGTTCGGCCTTGCCATGAACCATGATGACACCGCGTGGACCGGGCATTTTGAGCTTATGGTAGGCATAATGTGGCACCGCGTTGAATCGAGCGAACGCAGTTCGCCCGAGCAGTGCTTGATAGTCACTGCGGAAAGGGGCGATTTCGAAGATTAACTCTTCGATACGGTAATTTTCTGGTGATCCGAAGATTACCTCGAGGGCAATGGAGCCTGTACAGCTAACCTCCATACCTGGTATGATGCCTCTAAAAGTGGCTTTAGTGGGCTTGAGCGTTGAATGATCGATGCCCATCTTGCGCACTGTGTCCTGGTAAAGCAGATTTAAACTTCTACCTCAGTCCATAAGGACTCGAGTGAGGCGAAACCCGTCTACTATTGGGTCGAGGATTAGTGCGGCTGGATTGCCCTGATTGGCGTTAACCGGACGATCCGTGCGGTTGAAGGTGACAGGCCTTAGCTTATATTGTGGGACGGCTAGTTCCGTTGAGCCGCCATCCCTAAGGGTGCATATCTGGTCCAAGTTGGCAATTTGGGTGGTATTTACCACATTACCGATTGAATATGGGGGGGATTTCTTTTGTCCTCCTGTGTTCGGTGATCTGGGCTCTTCGTTGCTATTGTCACTTTGAGACCCCTCTACGTCTTTGGCGCCTGCCTTGCCGGCTTGTTTGAAGACCTAGCATTCTCTGTTGGTATGGGTGGCTGGTGTTTCTGGGGTGCCATGAATTTGGCATTGGCGGGCGAGTATGCGGTCTAGACTGGATGGACCCGGATTTGTATTTTTGGGTGGCCCTTTCCGCTGGCTGGACTTTGAGCCCCTGAACCCGGCATTAACTGCCGTATTTTTGGCGTTTTCACCATATTTGTGGTGCTTGTGTTTGTTGCGTCGTGGTTTGCCGTTGCTATCACTGGCTTCTGATATGCCAGGTTTGCTTGTTGTATTGGTACTACAAGCCAACCAGCTATCTTCGCCCACACAAAAGTGGGTCATAAGTGTCGTGAGGGCTGCCATGGATTTTGGCTTCTCTTGGCCGAGGCGCCGGGCGAGCCATTCGTCACGGATATTGTGCTTAAATGCTGCTAAGGCTTCTACATCCGGACAATCGACAATTTGGTTCATCTTGGTTAGGAACCGGGTCTAGAATTTCCTGGCCGATTCCCCTGGCTGCTGAGTCATATGGCTTAAATCGTCAGCGTCCGGCGGTCGCACATAAGTGCCCTGGAAATTGTCCAGGAATGCCTCTGCCAGGTTCTCCCAACTTCCGGTGGAGTTTTCCGGCAAGCTATTGAGCCAATGCCGAGCCGGCCCTTTGAGTTTTAGTGGGAGATACTTGATGGCATGTAGGTCATCCCCGCGGGACATGTGAATGTGGAGGAAGAAGTCTTCTATCCATATCGCGGGGTCTGTAGTACCATCGTATGATTCGATGTTTATGGGTTTAAACCCTTCTGGGAATTTGTGATCCATTACTTCATCAGTGAAGCATAAGGGGTGTGCGGCGCCTCTGCGCCGGGCTATATCGCGACGCGGTTCATACGAGTCTTGTCTGCCGTGTTCGGCTCGGCCGGGTTTGCTTATAGTGTATCCGGCGTGATGATCACCGCCGCGTATTGGTGCGCCCCCATGATCCATAGATCAATCTTGCATGTTTTGCCTTGTTTTCCAATACGTCTCGCAGGTCCCGCGTGTTGCCCCGGGCCTTGATATTTTTGTTTGATTGGCGATGGGGTGCGGGCTTGACTTCTGGCTGAAATGCCTTTCTGTCTTGGCCACGAGGTGGTCCGTCAGCTGCATCATATGTTGGTGATGCGGGTTTCAATGCTTCCTCCTCGAGGTGAGGTAGCAACCTGCGCTTTGGGTAACTCTTGGAGGGGCGCTCGAGTTCGTATTCCTCGGCCGCAAGGACTTTGGTCCATCTGTATGCTAGCAAGTCTTGATCAGCTTGAAGCTATTGTTGCTTTTTCTTCAAGCTATGTGTTGTGTCCATAAGCCGGCGCTTGAAGCACTCCTGCTTGACGGGATCCTCAGGCACGATAAATTCTTCATCGCCGAGGCTCACCTCGTCTTCGGAGAGAGGCATGTAATTGTCCTCCTCCGATTCTCCATCTGTTGCCTGCTCTGGAGGGCTAGCTTGTTCACCCTCCCGCTCTACATCATGCTGGAGGGGATTGTTGTTGTCTTCGGCACTATCCGGAGTGTTATTGTCTCTTGTGCCAGTATCACTACTTTTGCTATGGCGGGACTTAGAGCGGCGCCACTGACGTTGGCGCTTGGGTTGCTTCTTGGAGGGGTCATCCTCCGCTGTCTCGTCGCCATTGCCTTCTTTGGGGGTGTCCACCATGTATATATCATATGACGAGGAGGCAGTCCAACGCCCTGTGGGCGGTGGTTCCTATTCGTCTCCTGCATCATCGTCCATACCGTCGATGTCTTCGGAGTCGAAGTCGAGCATGTCGGTTAAATCGTCGACAGTGGCTACTAAGTGGGTGGTGGGTGGGCAGCGAATTTCTTCGTCGTCTGCATCCCATTCTAGCCGGGCATAGTTCGGCCAAGGTTCTCCTGACAAGGAGAGAGACCTTAATGAATTTAGCACATCGCCGAAAGGCGAGTGCTGAAAGATATCCGTGGAGGTGAACTCCATGATTGGCGCCCAATCGGATTTGATAGGCACGGATGCAGGCGGCTCGGAGTCCGTGGCCAAATACGAATCCAGTGGTTTGGCAACACAGCTCTCGTAAGGGGTGAAGTCAGTATCCGGCTCCATCGCCACTGAGAGTGCGGCCTCCATGGCGGGGTCTATCCCTCCGTCCTCGGATGGCGCAATTTGCTCCGGATTGAAGGCCGGAGTAGTTGCAGATACAATCTCCCGAACACTGTCCGATGGCAGAATTATGTCATGCTCGTCGTGATTTTGTGGCGCACCTGACATGGGCTCGAATCCGTCGAAGATCAAGTCTCCGCGGATGTCGGCAGTGTAGTTTAAGTTTCCGAACCTGACCTGATGGCCAGGGGCGTAGCTCTCGATCTACTCCAGATGGCCAAGCAAATTGGCCTGCAGTGTGAAGCCGCCGAATGTGAAGGTCTGCCTGGGGAGGAAAACCTCACCCTGGACCGCATCGTTACCAATGATCGAAGGGGCAATCGAGCCTTACGGTGACGGCACAGTGGAACTCTCAATGAAAGCACCAATGTCGGTGTCAAAACCGGCGGATCTCGGGTAGGGGGTCCCGAACTGTGCGTCTAAGGCGGATGGTAACAGGAGGCGGGGGACACGATGTTACCCAGGTTCGGGCCCTCTTGATGGAGGTAATATCCTACGTCCTGCTTGATTGATATTGATGGTATGAGTATTACAAGAGTTGATCTACCACGAGATCGTAGAGGCTAAACCCTAGAAGCTAGCCTATGGTATGATTGTCTGTTGTCCGACGGACTAAACCCTCCGGTTTATATAGACACCGGAGGGGGCTAGGGTTACACAGAGTCGGTTACAAGGGAGTATATTTACATATACGTATTGCCAAGCTTGCCTTCCACGCCAAGGAAAGTCCCATCCGGACACGGGATGAAGTCTTCAATCTTGTATCTTCATAGTCCAACAGTCCGGCCAAAGGATATAGCCCGGCTGTCCGGAAACCCCCTAATCTAGGACTCCCTCATTCCCCATCTCCATAAGTAGCAAGTACACCTAATGTTTTTGGTATTTCGTGTTTCATATCCATAACTATAGATGGAGAAGAACTTAGAACAACAAATAAAATCTATTTAGCGATAAAGCGAACAAGCACACACGAGAATATTCACCCCACGCTATTGCTCCCCGGCAATGGCGCCAGAAAAAGGTCTTGATAACCCACAAGCATAGGGGATCAGTTGTACCCTCTTTCAATAAGTAATAGTGTCGAACCCAACGAGGAGCTAAAGGTAGAACAAATATTCCCTCAAGTTCTATCGACTACCGATACAACGCACACTTAACATTCGCTTTAGCTAGAACACGTATGAAACTAGAAGTACATTGTAGGTGTTGTAGGATAGGTTTGCAAGATAATAAAGAGCACGTAAATAGAAAATAGGGGCTGTTTAGATAAATAAACAATTAAGTTAGTATAGCGAGTGTGGAAAAGTGGTGGTAGGAGTTTCGGAATTGTCCCTAAGCAATTGACTACGTTACTAGACCTATAGCAAGTTTTATGTGGGAGAGGCCACTGCTAACATGTCATCCCTTACTTGGAATTCTAATGATTGGAACTATTAGCAAGCATTTGCAACTACTAACGTTCATTAAGGTAAAACCCAACCATAGCATTAAGATATATTGGTCCCCCTTCAATCTCGTATGCATCAATTTCTATGCTAGGCTGAAGCTGCTATCACCCTTGCCCTCCAATACATAGTCCTATCAACATACAACTAACCCTATGGTGTGATCCACACGCGCGCTCATATGATGGGCACCAAAGAACAGCAACATAACCACAAGCAAATTAAACCAATCATAGCAATTCACCAATCACCGATAGGAGCACAAAAATCTACTCAAGCATCATAGGATGGCAACACATCATTGGATAATAATATGAAGCATAAAGCACCATGTTCAAGTAGAGGGTACAACGGGTTGTGGGTGAGTGGATCGCTGAATATAGATGGGGGAAGGTGATGGAGGTGTTGGTGAAGATGACGGAGTTGTTGGAGTAGATCGCCGTCACACGATGATTGTCGCGGCGGCGTTCCGGCGCCACCGGGAGAGAGGGGAGAGAGACACCCTCCTCGTCCTTCTTCCTTGACCTCCCCCTAGATGGGAGGAGGGTTTCTCCTCTGGTCCTTGGCCTCCATGGCGGCGGAGGGGCAAGAGCCCCTCCGAGATTGGATCCGTCTCTCTGTTTCTGCGTTATATTTTCTAGCCTTTCACCGTTTCTTAAATTCCTGGAGATCTGTAACTCTGATTGGGCTGAAATTTTAACATGATTTTTATCCAGATATTATCTTTCTTGCGGCTAAAGAAGGACACCAACTGCCTTACGGGGTGGCCACAAGCCTCCCAGACGCGCCCAGGGTAGGGGCGCGCCCCTAGGGCTTGTGGGCCCGTCGGGCATCGTCTTGCGTTGATTCCAATTCCCCAAAATCACATATATTCCAAAAAACATACTTAAGTTTTTATCACGTTTGGAATTTGTTTGGTATGGATACTCTGCGAAACAAAAAACATGCAACAAACAGGAACTGGCACTGGGCACTGGATCAATATGTTAGTCCCAAAAATAGTATAAAAAGTTGCCAAAAGTATATGAAAGTTGTAAAATATTGGCATGAAACAATCAAAAAAATTATAGATACGATGAAGACGTATCACCTGTGCACCTTCCTAATTCTGGGGGCACCTCCTCCTTTACGCGGCGAAGGAATGTTCGGGGTGGTTACACGGGGGAAGGGGACACTGGTTCCAGCTTGACGCACCGAAGCAGTGGCAACGCAGGCTCCACCTTAGCATGGTGGCCATGTGAGGGAAGCGCCGGACCGCAGTACCTAAGCGACCACTCAATCAGGATCTCCATTTGTGCCTAGTAATCCTCATCCATTTGCTGCCACATCTGCTAGGAGGTGCGGCTGTTGTGGCTCTTGCTCCTCCTTGTTGCTAGAGGAAATGGCGATCTCCTCCTTCTCGAAGGAGTTGGTCCCCGTGAAGGTTGATGGCCCTGGAGAGCGACGTCGGCGGCGTCATGATCCGTCTCAAACGTATCTATAGTTTTTGATTATTTCATGCTATATGTATATCACTTTGGCATAGTTTTGACACCAATTTATATTTACTTTTACCGACTAAACTATTAATTTAGTGCCCATTGCCAGTTGTTGTTTTTGGACTTTGCACAAAAATAAAATTTATTAGATTAAAAAACCAAAAAAATACCAGCAAAAATTTTAAGTCCAGAAGGTTCCGGAGGTTACCGACATAGGCCAGAGGGCTGCATGTTGGAAATATGCCCTAGAGGCAATAATAAAGTGGTTATTTTTATATTTCCTTAATCATGATAAAGATTTATTATTCATGCTATAATTATATTGATCGGAAACTTAAATACATGTGTGAATACATAAGCAAATACCAAGTCCCTAGTAAGCCTCTACTAGACTAGCTCGTTGATCAAAAGATGGTTAAGTTTTCCTGGCCATAGACCTGAGTTGTCATTTGATAACAGGATCACATCATTAGGAGAATGATGTGATGGACAAGACCCATCCATTAGCTTAGCATATGATCGTTCAGTTTATTGCTACTGCTTTCTTAATGTCAAATACATATTCCTTCAACCATGAGATCATGCAACTCCCGGATACCGGAGGAATACCCTGTGTGCTATCAAACATCACTTTGTAACTGGGTGATCATAAAGGTGCTCTACAGGTATCTCCGAAGGTGTCCGTTGAGTTGGCGTGAATCGAGATTGAGATTTATCACTCCGTATGGCGGAGAGGTATCTCTGGGCCCTCTCGATAACACAACATCACAAGAAGCTTGCAAGCGAAGTGACTAAAGAGTTGGTTACAAGATGATGTATTACGGAACAAGTAAAGAGACTTGCCGGCAACGAGATTGAACTAGGTATGGAGATACCGACGATTGAATCTCGGGCAAGTAACATACCCACGGACAAAGGGAGTTGCGTATGTTGTCATAAAGGTTCGATCGATAAAGATCTTGGTAGAATATGGAGGAACCAATATGGGCATCCAGATCCCGCTATTGGTTATTGACTGGAGAAGCGTCTCGGTCATGTCATCATTCTCGAAGCCATAGGGTCCGCACGCTTAACGTTTGCTGATGATATAGTATTATATGAGTTATGTATGTTGGTGACTGAATATTGTTCGGAGTCCCGGATGAGATCACAGACATGACGAGGAGCTCCGGAATGGTCCGAAGGTAAAGATTGATATATAGGATGATAGTATTTGGTCTCCTGAAGGGTTTCAGAATGCACCGAAGTATTATCAGATTACCGGAAGGAGTTCCGGAAGGCCACAAGAGCTTATTGGGCCAAACGGTCCAACGAGGGAGGGCACACCAGCCCACATGGGGCTGGCGTGCCCCCACCTCATGGCCGTCGGCCCTAGGGAAGGAAAGAGGGGGCGCCTAAGGTATGCTCCCTAGTGGCAGCCGCCGCCGGCCCCCCTCCTGCCTTCTCCTCCACTCCATAGGAAGGAAAGGGGGGAGGCGCCAGGGCAAGCGCCTAGGGCAGTCACCGGCCCCTTGGGGCGCGCCCTAGGGCTGCCTCCCCTCCCCCTCCACCTATATATGTGTGAGGACGGGAGGGGACGTCACACATCACGATTCCCAAGCCATGTGTCGGCGCCCCCTCTCCCTCTAGTTCGTCCTCCACTTCTAAACCGTTGTGCTTAGCGAAGCCCTGCGGAAAAGTTTCATCACCACCGTCACCACGCCATCATGCTGCCGGAACTCATCTACTACTTCGTCTCTCTTGCTGGATCAAGAAGGCGAGGATGTCATCGAGCTGAACGTGTGCTGAACACGGAGTTGACATGCGTTCGGTGCTTGATCGGTACGGATGTGAAGTTGTACGACTACATCAACCGCGTTGATACACGCTTCCGCTTAGCGATCTATAAGGGTATGTAGATGTTCTCCCCCTCTCGTAGCTATGCATCTCTATAGATAGATCTTGCGTGTGCGTAAATTTTTTTCGTTTTTCATACAACGTTCCGCAACACTGCATGTGGCCCCATGGGCCCTAGGGGTGGGTGTGGGCATGCCGCGTGGCCCTAGGTCTTCGTTCGACCGCCTCTCGTTTCTCATGCCTTAACAATCTCATTATTTTACACGACTTTCGTGTTGTACGTTTCTGTTTCATGTGATGGTTTACAATTGGAGTGGTTTCTTTCTATTCTCATTGATCATCGTCAACCTTGCCATAAGGACTGACATGTCATGACCGCCGCTGCCACCGGCGTCTTTCCTCTCGGCCTCCTCGCCCCATGGCCTAGTACACTAACGCCGCCATCACGCGCACACTACAGTTTTCCTCCCAACCTCTACCCCGCCCTCCTCGTGGACTCCCCCTACGGCAACAACGCGCAACTGGTTCGACGCGCCACCGACAGGATGCTCGCCTGCGACTGCATGCTCATCACGTTGGACGCGGCGCCGCGGCCACCATGCACCGCAATCGCCGAGATGCTCTAGGATAACTATGTGTGTCATGTGTAATTGTTAACTCTTAATGATGTTCAGTGTATGCAACTAAACACCGTACAGTGCATCAACCCAGCTAAGTGGACCCACCAAACACCGCAAAAAAAATTGCTTCCCTAATCATCCTATATGCAGCCTACCAAACAACATGGAGAACATGATTTTTACCCTGCATAAACTCAGCCAGACCTAAATGGGTCACAGATGCAAGGAGGCAAAAAAACGGTGCATGTAACCAAACACGCTCCATATCAATCAACTGGATGTGAGCTATAAATCATGAATTGCTACCGATTGCTACCGAGTCTGACTCGAGAAAAAATTTAGCTTTTCCATGACATTGTTACAAAGGTACAGAAATGAACCTTACACTACAAGTGTGATGATTTCCAGTAGAACCTCTATGGGATGTTGTCTTTTATCCTTTTTTTTTCCAACAGAAATCAGAACTACGTATGAATGTGGACACAATGAGTAGTCCATTTGAAGAAGAAAAATTGTAATGAATGATATAGTGTGTTAGCATGGCGGCTCTAGCTTAAATTAACTTCTTTTGTCCTTGTTATCCTTTGAAGCCTTTGGGTTATCATCAATAGATGATAAGGGGATTCTGTTGATCACAAATACTAACGCAGCACCAATCAAAGCACCCGAGACATGGGCAATGTTGTTTACTTGAAGTGCGGCGCCTGTTATGGTAGTTGCACGTGCAGCTTCCATGACCTGTAAGAGCAAAACAGGGGTTAATCAAGAGTGTCTGCTTGGTATACCAAAAAAAAGGCAGCCCAGTGCACCTAGCTCCCGCTTGCGCAGGGTCCTACCACTTTTCCGGGACTCAAACCCGTGACCTCATGGTCACAAGGCAACAACCTTACTGCTGCGCCAAGACTCCCCTTTGGTATACAAATTAGCAAAATACTCCCTCCATATCAAAATATAAGATGTTTTTGTAGGCTAGTTTAGCCAACAAAAACGTCTTATATTTTGGTACAGAGGTAGTAGTAAATAAATACGTAAACATCAAACGCCTGTTTAGAATTCAGGAAGTCTTCAGGAATCAGTTCATCTGCATATGAACTTATAATCAATCATTCCTGTAGTCCCTACTGTCAAATATCCTAGCATTTCATTATCTAGAAATATATCCGAGTATTTTTAGTCATGATGGGCGGGAAAACATGGCAATCCTTTTTTTAAGAGAACATCAATCCTGGATGGTTTGTCCTGTAATATAGTGATTCGTGACATTGTGAATGTATGATGAATTTGAAGGATTGTAATTTTGTGATAGTTCATGACGCTATCTCTTTTTTCAGTAAAAATCCAAGGTCAATATGGAACTTCTTTCAGAGGTTTTCCCTTGAAGGGAAATGGAACTATGAATATTTAGGGAGTAATACAATGAATAGGCGGCAGTGAACAACCCCACCTGCAGATGTATTTATTTCATCGCTGTAACTAAGATATGTTCAACAAATAAACGTCGGGTCAGGCAACAACAAATAGAGGATTCCCCGCAAGATAGTGTAGTATTTACCTTGTCAACAACAAATTGACCAAGGATAAGGACCTCAAGAATCTTTCTCCAGTCACAGGACATCTGTTGCAATAAAGGAGCAACACAAAGATTGGTAAAAGTTATATGAGATTAGTGCTCATCCAAAGAAATACTCTGGAACAGATCAAGATTAGGTATAATCACCTTTACCAGTACACTAATTGTGAAAAGGCCAAAAACAGCCCCAGATGCTCCAAGCGACACAGATGACGTTGGAAGAACTAACCATGAAATCAAGTTTGCTCCAGCACCAGTCAAAATATAAGACATCCACAGTGCGAAGTTACCTTCCTCCTCTTCTACAAGCTTTCCTGTATATTTAGATGATAACTAGGCATCCTTTAACAAAACTACAAGCATCAAGCAAAGCATTGCTTCATGTACCAAACTCACCAAAAATGTACACAAAGAACAGATTGCTTGAAAGGTGGTTCCTGTAATGGATTACAGATAACTGAATAAGTGGAAATTATACATTGCCCCGAAAGAATGTTAAACACTTACAGTTACTGATATATCAGTACAATAGTTTGTTAGTTACTATTTGTTTGCATTTACAGAGGGAACTAAAATGGAAAGAAACATATTTATAAATATATACAAAAATGCAATCCGCAACAAGTTAAACTGACCAGTTAGCATGGCAAAACGTTGATGTCACAAACTGATACCAAGACGGGAATGCATGGTACAGGTAGAGTGCCTTTATCTGCCGGATCTGAAATGCAAAGCAAAGGTAACAAAAATCAACAAATAAAAATGTGTCCTCAGTTTTCATCCAACTAGTAATATATCCTCACATAGTAATATAAATAGTAGACACGTGTTCATAATTTTTGGGATATAAATTCGGTAATTTGAAGATAAATTCAGTATTGAATAAAAAATTATGATCACAAGTTCACATCATTGTCTGTGCCATTGTTCATTTCTTCAGGGTGTTCTTGCAATTGAACAGCCATAGTACTTGAAAATTTATGGCCAATTAGATTGAAATACATAATTCAACAACTCGTACAGTGCATCTCGCATCACTCTGGTTTATGCAGATGTTCTACTAGCATATAACACCAGTACTCGAGGGCCTACATGGATTTCTGCACATTGAAATAGCCAAGAGATTGCAATGGTACCTGTAACAAGTGGTCTGCAACATAGAGTCCAAAATTAAGCAGCAAGATCCAGAATATGGCATTGGCACTACCACCCTGCTGCTTCTTGTCCTTGGCGAGCTCCAATTCGGACACCAAATCTGATCACATGTCCAAAGACAAAGGAAAAAAACACTCAGAGAACAATTCACACAGCTGCAATCTGCTTACGTCTTAGGAGCAAGGAAGAAGAGGAGGGCTCACCTGAGCGCCGCATTCCGCAGCGGAGCAGGTCGCGGCGGGCGGCGGCGACTCCCGCCACCAATCGGCGTGTGATGGAGATGGAGGGGACATGGCGCCGGGGCATGGAGGGGGCAGGGGAAGGGAGTGGCTTCGAGAACGTCCCCGAAGGCGCGGGTAGGAGAAGCAGCAGCTGCTGCGCCATGGCTCGTTTCTTCCTCAACTCTGTTTTCCCCCTTTTTCTTAGCCCTCTGTGTGGGTTTTTTCGAGATGAGGGACTTATTAGCAAGAAGAGGGTTCCGGTGCCAGCGAAGATTATTCAGCAAAGCTGTTCTGTTCCATCCGTGCGATGGAGGTCAGGAATGTATAGGAACATAACGCTTTTTTCTCGTGGAAACATTCTGTCCTTTTTTTATTTGACAAACTTTTGTTCTATTCCTCAAACATCATGACAGTACAAGGCAGATCGACACCGCTGCCGGCAGGAGGCCGAGAAAGCCTAATACAGGAGTTGCTTGTGGGAGGAGTATGGAGATAAACGTTTTGTGACTACCCAACCGTAATTGATAAAAAAAAAAAGATTCACGCGCAGAAAAAATGATAAAAGGTTTGACACATACAGCTTTCTTTAGCTAACTACTCCTTCCCTTCAAAATTTTAAGATGCTTCGGATATTTTAATATGAACTACATACGAACTGAAATGAGTTAACAAATGTATTAAACATATTTATGTAGATTCAGAAAAAAGAAGTCAAAACATCTTATATTTGTGAACGGATGGAGCGGATGATATCCATTGTCGAAATATTATGCAATATATTTTAGTGAGAACAGAATATAAATATTTAAAGTAATAATAGGAGAACTAAAATTGAAAATAAACATGTCACGGCTAGTTGATGATAATGTATTAGCCTAGCAGCCAAACATTGCATGTCATCATGTTTAATTCCAATAAAACTTGAAATTGAGATAATCCAAAGCCACGAGTTAAAGGGCAGGAACCCCCAAACTTTGCTCAATGTACCCAAAATGCACTTCTCAAAACTCAAGGTTTAGGCATGAACTCGTATGTATATATGTGGGTCCACCCTAAGTTTTTGGATTTAAAAGGAATTACTTTTGGGCTTTGAATTTAATCCACATTGTATTTTAATTTAGTTTGTATTTCTAAAAAGCAATAATAAAACCACAAAAAAATTGAAAATTATTATGTGATCTTCGAATGGTCCATAGTTTGGCACATGAACATTCTCAAAATACTTGGTGTTGTTTGGAATCTCCAAAATATTTAAAAACAACACCCACTTATTTAAAACGGATAATAAAAGGAAACTTCAATGTAGCACTAGGCCACACTGTGTAGTCCAGCCTCCCAGCCCAGCCCACAAGGGACAGGACCATCTTCAATCTCGTGCGAGGCGACCACCAAGCGTGTGCGCCCGCTGCTTCGTGCCACCTCCTGCTTCCCCAGCACCGTAGAGGCATGTGATAAGATTGCCACATCGCCTGCACCTCTCCCCTTCTCTTCGATTCTTCACCCTTTCTCCATCGTGATATTCCGACGCTCTACCTGAGTTACCGTCGTTGTTAGTCGTTTACGTGGCCACTGGCCAGCCCTGGCCTCGAGACCTTTTCCATCGGATCACCGTGCTACTTGTAATCTGCGTTGGTATTTCCCCGAAGAGGAGGGGATGATGCAGCACAGCAGAGGTAAGTATTCCCCTCGGTTATGAAACCAAGGTTATCAATCCAATAGGAGAACCAAGCAACACTATGTAAACAACACATGCACACAAACAACAAATACTTGCTACCCAATGCGTAAAGGGGTTGTCAATCCCTCAACGGTATTGAGATAGATTAAATTGTATGAGAATTGATAAATAGATCTAACTAAAACACAAAATAAAATAAATAAAATAAAATTGTAGCAAGGTATTTTTTGTTTTAATATATGATAGGAAATAGACCCGGGGGCTATATTTTCACTAGAGGCTTCTCTCGAGAAAATAGCATAGGGTGGGTAAACAAATTGTTGTTGGGCAATTGATAGAAAAGCAAATAATTATGACGATATCCAAGGCAATGATCATGTATATAGGCATCACGTCCAAGATTAGTAGGCTAAAATGATTCTGCATCTACTACTATTACTCCACACATCGACCGCTATGCAGCATGCATCTAGTGTATTAAGTTCATGAAAAAATGGAGTGATGCAATAAGAACAGTGACATGATGTAGACAAGATAAACTCATGTATGAATAAACCCCATCTTGGTACCCTTAATAGCAACGATACATGCGTGTCATGTCTCTTTCTGTCACTGAGATTGAGCACCGCAAGATCGAACCCATCACAAAGCACATCTTCCCATGACAAGATAAATCAATCTAGTTGGCAAAACCAAACCAATAAATAAGAGAAGAAATACGAGGCTATAAAAATCGTGCATAAAAGAGTTTAGAGAAGACTCAAATAATATTTATGGATAGATCTGATCATAAAACTCACAATTCATCGGATCCCAACAAACACACCGCAATAAAGAGTTACACCAAATAGATCTCCAAGAACATCAAGGAGAACATTGTATGGAAGATCAAAAAGAGAGAAGAATCCATCTAGCTACTAACTATGAACCTGTAGGTCTGTGGTAAACTACTCATGCATCATCGGAGGGGCAGCAAGGATGATGAAGAACCCCTTCTGTTGGGGAACGCAGTATTTCAAAAAATTTCCTACGATCACGCAAGATCCATCTAGGAGATGCATAGCAATGAGAAGGGGAGAGTATATCTATGTACCCTCGTAGACCGAAAGCGGAAGCAGTTGATGTAGTCGAATGTCTTCGCGATCCAACCGATCAAGTACCGAACGCATGACACCTCCGCGATCTGCACACGTTCAGCTCGGTGACGTCCCTCGTACTCTTGATCCAGTTGAGGCCGAGGGATTGTTTCGTCAGCACGATGGCGTGATGACGGTGATGATGAAGTTACCGACGCAAGGCTTCGCCTAAGCACTACAACGATATGACCGAGGTGGAATTCTATGGAGGGCGGCACCACACACGACTAAACAATCAACTTGTGTGTCTATGGGGTGCCCCCCTCCCCTATATATAAAGGAGGGGAGGAGGAGGGCCGGCCACAAGGGGCGTGCCCAAAGGGGGGATTCCTACTCCTAGTAGGAGTAGGTTTCCCCCTTTCCTAGTCTAATTAGGAGAAAAAGGAAGGAGAGGAGAGGGAGAAGGGAAGAGGGGGCGCCGCCCCCTCCCTAGTCCAATTCATACCAGCCCATGGGGGGTTATGTGGCCACCCCTTGAGGCCCTTCTCTCCTTTCCCGTATGGCCCATTAAGGCCCACTACTTCCCCAGCGAATTCCCGTAACTCCCCGGTACTCCGAAAAATAACCGAATCACTCGGAACCTTTCCGATGTCCGAATATAGCCTTCCAATATATAGATCTTTATTCTCGGCCATTTTGAGACTGCTCATCATGTCCGTGATCTCATCCGGGACTCTGAACAATGTTCGGTACACCAAATCACATAACTCATAATATAAATCATCATCGAACGTTAAGCGTGCGGACCCAACGGGTTCGAGAACTATGTAGACATGACCGACACAAATCTCTGGTCAATAACCAATAGTGGAACCTGGATGCTCATATTGGCTCCTACATATTCTACGAAGATCTTTATCGGTCAAACCGCATAACAACATACATTGTTCCCTTTGTCATCGGTATGTTACTTGCCCGAGATTCGATTGTCGGTATCCTCATACCTAGTTCAATCTCGTTACCGGCAAGTCTCTTTACTTGTTCCGTAATGCATCATCCCGTAACTAACTCTTTAGTTACATTGCTTGCAAGGCTTATAGTGATGTGCATTACCGAGAGGGCCCATAGATACCTCTTCGACAATCGGAGTGACAAATCCTAATCTTGATCTATGCGAACTCAACAAACACCATCGGAGACACCTGTAGAGCATCTTTATAATCACCTAGTTACGTCGTGACGTTTGATAGCACACTAAGTGTTCCTCCGGTATTCGGGAGTTGCATAATCTCATAGTCATAGGAAAATATATAAGTTATGGAGAAAGCAATAGCAATAAACTAAAGGATCATAGTGCTAAGATAACAGATGGGTCTTGTCCATCACATCGTTCTCTAATGATGTGAGCCCGTACATCAAATGACAACACATGTCCATGGCTAGGAAACTTAACCATCTTTGATTAACGAGCTTGTCAAGTAGAGGCATACTAGTGACACTCTGTTTGTCTATGTATTCACACATGTACTAAGTTTCCAGTTAATACAATTCTAGCATGAATAATAAACATTTATCATGATATAAGGAAATATAAATAACAACTTTATTATTGCCTCTAGGGCATATTTCCTTCAGTCTCCCACTTGCACTAGAGTCAATAATCTAGTTCACATCGTCATGTGATTTCACACCAATAGTTCACATCCTTATGTGATTAGTTCACATCTTCATGTGACTAATACCCAAAGGGTTAACTAGAGTCAATAATGTTGTTCACATCGCAATGTGACTAACACCCAAAGAGTGATCATGTTTTGCTTGTGAGAGAAGTTTCGTTTACGAGTCTGCAACATTCAAATTCGTATGTATTTTGCAAATTTCTATGTCTACAATACTCTGCATGGAGCTACTTTAGCTAATTGCTCCCACTTTCAATATGCATCTAGATCGAGACTTAGAGTCATCTAGATCGGTGTCAAAATCTTGCATCGACGTAACTCTTTATGACGAACTCTTTTATCACCTCCATAACCGAGAAATATTTCCTTACACTAGTGCAGAACCGGGCTATAGCCCCAATTCGTAATTCGTAAGGGCCTTTAGTGCCGGTTCTGCAACCGGCACTAAAGGGTGGGGACTAAAGGTCCCCCCTTTAGTACCGGTTTCGCACGAACCGCCGCTAAAGGGCCACCACATGGTACGAGCCAGCGCCGAGGGCGGGGAGCCCTTTAGTACCGGTTGGTAACACCAACCGGTACTAAAATGTTTGGGGTGTTTTGGATTCATGATTTCTTTTTTCCTTTAATTTTGTGTTTTCCATTTAATTCTTTTTCTTGCTGGTATTTTACGATACTACATATTGTACATGTTATGCATATATATAAATAGAATTTCTTGTAGAACCAATCACACACACACACACACACATATATATATATATATATAGGACAACACTATTCTAATCCCAGGATTAGAATAGTTATTTGGATCACAGTAGCCCCTATATAAGGCCCGAGAGGGCCCTCCCAAACTTCCGAACTGTCGCCGGCCCGACAGGATCCACTGGATCCCGAGGCCCCCCGACAGGATCCACCTGATCCCCGATCCCGAGCCCCAACCCCCTCCTCCCCTCGATCCCCCGACCTCCCCCTCCTCGCCGCCGATCTTCGCCGGATCAGCCGCCTCCCTTCCTTCCCCAGCTCCTGGCCGACCGGATCGAGCTTCGCCCCCTCCGACTCCACCTCCTTCCCGATCGCTGATGTGGGCGAGCGAGCGACGGTGGACGCCGGCGCGAGGGAGCCCGCGTCGCCTGGAGCCGGCGGAGCCAGCGAATCCGCCGGATTTCTACGACGAACGGACGCCATGGACTTCCGGAAGCCTCATCATCGGTCCATCGTCACTGCCATACGGCTTGCCAGTGCTCATGACGGCCAAGGCGCAACCTACGGCGAACAGCGCACCAAAGGAAGCATCTCGGCGGCGGAGGCTGCATTGGCGGCACCTTCAAATCTAAGAAGGGTATATGAATTTCCTCCCTGATCTTGTAGAATGCTTCAATCTTTCCTTACCCGACCTTCTTGCTTCTTGCATATGAACTTCGCACCCTCTGCAAGACATGGATTGCCATGCGGTTCCTCTCCTACCTCTATGACGGATTGTTCTCAAGGTGGCCTATCAGCTGTTGAAAAAAGGTTGGCCAAACTTCTAGCTAGGGTATGGTTGAACTTCTTCCTTCCTTTGGTTTGTTATTTGCTTAAAGCTATGAGAAGTTTAGGTGGTGTGTGAGCATCATTCCAGGCTACAAAAACTTTTTAAAAATCTGCCTGCTTACAGCCATGTGAAGTTCTGGTAGTGTGTGAGTCTCAGTCCAGGCTACAAACACTATAAAAATCTGCCTGCATTCACATTCACATGTGGAAAAATCCATGTGAAGTTCAACTAGTAAGTGTGCTAGAGTTCAGGTTGGTATGTATCTGGTTCTGTGCAAAAAAGGAAAATAAAACATGCATGTGATATGACATGAAGGTCAGGTTGGTATGCGCTAGCAGTCCAACCATTCAAACTCATGAAGGTTCAGGTTTTTTAACTGTAGACAATATTTCCCCTTTGCAAAACAAGAAGTTCAGGTTGTGGACAGTGCTCAGTTCAGGTACATATAATTAATCAAATATTGTAGAATTAAAACAGGATGTGAAGTTCATTTTGTGAAGGGTGCTCAGTTCAGGTGCAAAAGTATTGGCATATGCTCAGCTTAGTGCATAGTGTGATGGCTCTCACCACTTTTATATGAGAGGTTCAGGCTGTGAATAATGCTAAGTTCAGTTACAAAGGTATAGGCAGATATAACTTGTGTGCTAATAGACATTTTTTTCTTTTATGTCAGCAAGACGAGAGACACATGAAGAAGCTTAGAAGTTCCCAGCAGCAAGTACACAATCCAAAGCCTGTACGTGTTGCACCACCCCCTCAATGGGTCACACCTCAAACGCACCAACAACATTACCAACCTGCTCCAGACCAAAAATGGATGACACCTCAAACGCACAGATACTTCCAAGATGCTGGGTCACAGCCCTATCCGCAGAAGTTTGTGCCTCCACCTAATTGGGTGACGCCGGAAATCCCCCGTGGATTCTTTGTATCCACCAGCAGACTTCCAAGCACGCCGATGGAGGAGGGGGTTAGCTCAAGTCCTGCGTGTAACTCTGGAGGTTATCCTGGTGTGCCTCATCAATGCCAAAGCGAAGCAGCTAAACCGGATCCCAGGACAAATCCAACAGCAACACACACACACACGGAGGAGAGTGCTCTGCACACTACCACCGTTGGATCCTGCTGCTGCTACAAGTCAGAATTGTACATGGCATAAGGTAAATGGATTGCTTCACAAAACAAAAGAGCAAACCAAGACCAGGATTGCAATACCTCCACAACCACCTCAAGCAAAAAGGACACAAACAAGAGAGAGGCCATCTTCAGCCCTCCTTCCTCCTTGTGATCCACTGCTGCATCCTGCTATGATTACTCCGCCATGCCCCATCCCAGAGGGACAACAGCCGACACCGGCGGAGTTGCGATCATACACGCACGTAAGTGAAACAAAAAAATATATTTATATACGCATCTTGTATAATCTGCAAACTTTCTGCTCCCTCTAGGATAACAAGTTCATAAACTGCATTTCAACGTGTTGTTTGGATTTTTTTTCTTTTTCTGCAGACGCCGGATCTATCGGATTATCTAATACCAAGACGAAAGATGTGATTCTAAGATGTAGAGAAAGCAAGGGAATTTTATAACAGATACGCTAGACACGCTGGTTTTGGAATCAGGAAGACATGGGGAAATGACAACCACAAGTATTTTGTTTGCGCCTTCCAAGGGATACACACATCTTCTGTTTCAGAGGCCAACAGAAGCGAAACAAAACATCGTAGAGGACGGGATGCAATGCAAGAATGAGGGTGAAGGTGTAGGAGGATGACACATGTGTGGCAGTGGACATTGAGTACAATCATAATCACGAACTCATGCAAACTGATGACATGCTGGCATTCTTGCACTCACACAAGAATTATGACCCCACTATTTTGGAGTACGTAAAGCTCCTGCAGTACCATGATGTCAAGCACACAACAATCATGTCCATGCTATATGAAAATGAAGATGGAAGCTACTTCCTAAGCATGACCGGACGAGACCTACTAAACCAGTAAGTATTCAAACATCCACATACTGCAATGTAAAAAATAGCATCCTAGATCACAACCCTTTGCTAGCAAAAAATAAACAAATGTATGTTTGCATGTGATTTGCAGGAAAGCCATGAATGCAAGGAAAGATGATTTGGATGATGTATTGAAACTTGTTTCATTCTTCAAAGACATGAAGGCAATCAATGATGAGTTTTTCTATGACATACAAGTGGACAAGGACAAGTCAATTAAAAACATTTTCTGGTCCAATGCAAGCTGCCGAGGAGCCTATCAAGACTTTGGCGATTGCGTAACATTTAACACAACATACAAGACCAACAGATTTCATATGCCTCTGGGAGTGTTTGTTGGAACAAACCATCACTTGTAGTCAACGATATTTGCTATTGCCCTTATCAGAGACGAAGATGAAAACTCATTCAAGTGGTTGTTCGATACATTTGTATGGTGCATGAACAACAAGCACCCAACTTGCATTCTAACAGGTGAGTTCAAAAAAAACTCTACAAGTTTCATCATCTTTTCAGTCCATGGCTCTATATTGGGTACATTGGTTTTATTTGAAAAAATAATTTAAAGCAAGCAGTTCAATCACTGTTAGCACAGAAGTCCAACTAAATAGTACAAGCAAGCAAAATTATCTGTCACATGTTTAGAAAAAAATTAGTTATGGATGTGAAGTTCAAATACAGGAATCATAGAAGTTCAAGGACAAAAACTGTAAGAAAAATATATGTAACATGTTCAGAAAAATATAGTTATTTATGTGAAGTTCAAGCACTGGTACCACATGAAGTTCAACAACACTGCTGTAAGAAAAATTTTGAGTGTGACACTACTAGTTAGTCCTACTGCTACCTGTGAAGTTCAAGCACTGGTACCACAGAAGTTCGGCAACACTGCTATAAGAAAAAAATACATGTGACATTCTTAGATAGCCATACTGCTAGATGTGAAGTTCAAGTACTTGTACAACATAAGTTCATCGTCAGTGCAAAAAAGAAGCAAGTTTCATTTTTTTAATTCATGCAGACCAGTGCCCATCGATGGCGAAAGCTATACCACAATCATTTCCATACACCGTCCACAAGCTATGTCGTTGGCACATCATGAAGAAGTACAGGGAATACCTCGCGTTGCTGTACAAAAAGTATAAAACATTCAAAGAGGAGTTCACAACTATATTAAACTGGCCGCTGATGCCAACGAAGTTTGAAGATGCCTGGGCTAAACTCGTGTACAACTACAACCTGGAGAACGACCAGATGATGATGCAACTCTGGAGTGATAGGAAGATGTGGATTTCAGCATATTACAAGAACATTTTCTGTGCTAGAATGACTTCCACACAACGAAGCGAGAGCATGAACCACGTGCTAAAGAAAGGGTTTGTCAAGGGGACCCAGAACCTACACAAGTTTGCTAGGCGGGTTAATGCTCGCATACAAACTCAGATGCAGAAGGAGAACGAGCAAACAATGACCAGCATGGTATGATGACAAGTACAAAACACCCCCATCATGTTCTGTTTACCTTCAAACATGTGCACTTTGAATTTAAAAAAATGAAACCCATGACTCTGCTTCGACTAATATCTCACTTTTTAACATGTGCAGACAAATCCCGTGACAAAAACAACTTACGGCTACGAGGAAGACATGTCTATCAAGTACACGAGAGCCATGTACACCGAGATGAGGAATAGGATGAGAAAGGCCACGCTATTTCGCGCAAAGCGTACAACAGAGCCCACTAAGTACCTTGTGTACTACCACAACAAGCCTGGCCATGATGATGAAGAAAGATTTTCCTGGTCAAAGCATGAATTCCAGGTTGTAGCTGACCCAGAGAATGAAATATACGAGTGTGAATGCAAGCTCTGGACACACATAGGTGAGCAAAAAATCAAACTCATTTAATAGCTAGACTAGTAGTATCATATCAAAATTTATGAAACTCATTGCTGTCTCACAAACTATGTATTCTGCATTCATCACAAAAATGCAGGCTTGTTCTGCCTTCACATCATGAACATACTGGACTACCTCAAGCCTGACAAATTTCCAAACAAGTATATCCTCAAACGGTACACAAAGACTGCAAAATCACAACCAACCTTTGATACAAGGGACTACAACACAACCGCACGGGATGGCAGCTCAAGGCTATCGAAGCAAGACATCTTGCTGCAGCTGAATTTGATGGTTAAGAAGAAAGCGATGAGATGTGACCAGCAATATGACAGAGCCTACACTACAAAAAAAGACACATCCGTGGCATTTTGGGCCGAACGAAATTTGTTTCTGTCATACATATGACACTTCTATGACGATAATTGTGACAAAACCTGGTATGATCATAGATGTGGTGGGCTCCTACTTCTATGACAAAAAATCATGACAGAAAATGGGCTTTTCATCCTTGGCGGGCCGGAGACGTAGCTGCATGACATTCTTTGGGTCGTCCATGACAAAAAAAACGTGGTAGAAGCGAGGGGGACGAAAATTTCGGGGAGTTCCCGGTTACGGTGGGAGGTCGGGGGCCGAGTGATGCGCGTTTATCTCATACACGTACGCACGCGTGTGCGAGGCGTTGGCTCTAACTGAACCCGAGCGAGGCGTTGGGCTCTAACTGAACCTGAGCGATTGCACTGAAGGCTACGCGTTACTGAACCGGGCGACCGATCGATGGATGTTAACTGAACCCGATCGAGCGATTCCTTCGCTACTGCTGCTAACTGAAGCTGATCGATGCTGCCTCTGGGATGAACAGTGAGTGTTGCGGCGGGGGTTTGGATGAACAGTGAGCGGTGGCATTGTCTCTGGATGAATAGGACCCCGTGGTGTGGTGGAGGGCTGGATGAACAGTAGACGGTGGAGGGGTGCCTGTGGAGTGGTGGTTGAACAGGACCCCGTGGTGTGGAGGGGTGGTTGAACAGGACCCCGTGGTGTGGAGGGCTGGATGAATAGTAGACGATGGAGGGGTGCCCGTGGAGGGGTGGTTGAACAGTAGCCGGTGGAGTAGCGCGTGGTGGAGGTTGGATGAACAGGAGCCCGTGGAGGCTGGAGGAGGTCGACGGTAGCCAGTGGAGGCTGGAGGAGGTCGACGGTGGAGATGAACAGTATCCCGTGGAGTCCCCTTTTGCGGTACGCCACACCCCTCCTGATGAACAGGACCCCCGTTTCGACCGTAGCGCTCCAACACAAGTCTGTTTCGTCCGTTTTGCGGTACGCCACACCCCTCCCGGTCAACAGGACCTCCATTTCGACCGTAGGAGGTCCGTTTCGTCCGTTTTGCGGTACGCCAGACCCCTCCCGATGAACAGGATCCCGTTTCGAACGTGGCCGATCGAACACAAGGCCATTTCCTCCGTTGTGCGGTAGGCCAGGCCTCGTTTCCATCGCATGTTCCGTCCAAGCCCTCTCGATGAACACGACCACGCATTCCGTTCCGACCCAGCCGGTTGGCTCCCATGCATTCCGTTGCCTCCCGATGAACATGATGCATTCCGTTGCCTCCCCATGAACACGACGCATTCCGTTGCCTCCCCATGAACACGACGACGACACTGCCTCCCCATGAACACAACGATGACATTGTTTCTCCGTTCCGACCCAACCATGTACACGAGCCCTGGCCGTACGTATGCGCGAGTAGGCGTTCGAGACCCCGCCCGTATCTACACATACGTGGCCGTATTTTCTTTCTTGCACCCTGGCCGTTGTACGTACGTGTACATGCTACGTGCGCGCCTCTACTACGACACATACGCGCCTCTACTACGACACGTACGCGCCTCTACTACGACACGTGCGCGCCTCTACATCCACCAGTATATATGTACGTACACGTGCGCGCCTCTACATCCACCAGTATATATGTACGTACGCTTCGACCAGGTGGGTCCCGACTATCAGGCACTTCCTTGCCTACGAAGATGTAGCTGGTGGGTCCCAGCAGTCAGGGGGGCGAATCATTTTTTTTGCCCGGACGCACTTCCTTGCATGCGAAGATGTAGGTGGTGGGTCCCAGCAGTCAGGGGCAAATGTTTTTTTCATGAAATACGGTGGCCTGTCCGGTGGGTCCCCGCTGTCAGGTGGAGGAATAATTATTTTGCACGTAATAAGGAGGCACTTCCTTGCTGCGGCCGTGGACCCAGCTGTCAGCCTCTCCACGTACAGTCCACGTCCGATGGAAGCCGTTCCTTGACCACGTTGACCACGCTGATGTCTACTACACAACCTTCTTCTTGTAGACGTTGTTGGGCCTCCAAGTGCAGAGGTTTGTAGGACAGTAGCAAATTTCCCTCAAGTGGATGACCTAAGGTTTATCAATCCGTAGGAGGCGTAGGATGAAGATGGTCTCTCTCAAGCAACCCTTCAACCAAATAACAAAGAGTCTCTTGTGTCCCCAACACACCCAATACAATGGTAAATTGTATAGGTGCACTAGTTCGACGAAGAGATGGTGAAACAAGTGGTATATGGATAGTAGATAAAGGTATTTGTAATCTGAAATTATAAAAACAGCAAGGTAGCAAGTGATAAAAGTGAGCGTAAACGGTATTGCAATGCATAGAAATAAGGCCTAGGGTTCATACTTTCGCTAGTGTAAGTTCCCTCAACAATACTAACATAATTGGATCATAAAACTATCCCTCAACATGCAACAAAGAGTCACTCCAAAATCACTAATAGCAGAGAACGAACGAAGAGATTATGGTAGGGTACCAAACCACCTCAGAGTTATTCTTTCCAATCAATCTGTTTGGCTATTCCTATAAGTGTCACAAACAGCCCTAGAATTCGTACTAGAATAACACCTTAAGACACAAATCAACCAAAACCCTAATGTCACCTAGATACTCCAATGTCACCTCAAGTATCCATGGGTATGATTATACGATATGCATCACACAATCTCAGATTCATCTATTCAACCAACACAAAGGACCTCAAAGAGTGCCCCAAAGTTCCTATCGGAGAATCACGACGAAAATGTGTGCCAACCCCTATGCATAGGTTCATGGGCGGAACCCGCAAGTTGATCACCAAAACATACATCAAGTGAATCATGTGGTATCCCATTGTCACCACAGATACGCACGGCAAGACATACATCAAGTGTTCTCAAATCTTTAAAGACTCAATCTGATAAGATTACTTCAAAGGGGAAACTCGATTCATTACAAGAGAGTAGAGGGGGGAAGAAACATCATAGAATCCAAATATAATAGCAAAGCTCGCGATACATCAAGATCGTATCACCTCAAGAACACGAGAGAGAGAGAGAGATCAAACACATAGCTACTGGTACATATCCTCAGCCCTGAGGGAGAACTACTCCCTCCTCGTCATGGAGAGCACCGGGATGATGAAGATGGACACCAGAGAAGCATTGCCCCCTCCGGCAGGGTGCCAGAACGGGTCTAGATTGGTTTTCAGTGGCTACGGAGGCTTCTGGCGGCGGAACTCCCGATCTATTGTCCGTTCTGAAAGTTTTAGGGTACGGCGATATATATGGGTGCAGGAAGTACGTCGGAGGAGCCACGGGGGCCCCACGAGGCAGGGGGCGCACCCTAGGGGGGTGGGCGCGCCCCCCACCCTCGTGGGCAGCCCGTGTCTCCCCTGATGTGCATTCCAAGTTCCCTGGGTTGCTTTCCTTCCAAAAATAATTTCTCCAGTTGATTTCGTTTCGTTTCGACTCTGTTTGATATTCCTTTTCTTCGAAACACTAAAATAGGCATAAAACAGCAAATCTGGGTTGGGCCTCCGGTTAATAGGTTAGTCCCAAAAGTAATATAAAAGTGGATAATAAAGCCCAATATTGCCCAAAATAGTAGATAATATAGCATGGAGCAATCAAAAATTATAGATACATTGGCGACGTATCAGCATCCCCAAGCTTAATTCCTGCTCGTCCTCGAGTAGGTAAATGATAAAAAAGATAATTGTTGATGTGGAATTCTAGTTGGCATAATTTCAATGTAATTCTTCCTACTTGTGATATGAATATTTAGATCCGAAAGATTCAAGACAAAAGTTCATTTTGACATAAAAATAATAATACTTCAAGCATACTAACTAAGCAATCATGTCTTCTCAAAATAACATGGCCAAAGAAAGCTATCCCTACAAAATCATATAGTCTGGCTATGCTCCATCTTCACCACACAAAATATTTAAATCATGCAGAACCCCGATGATAAGCCAAGCAATTGTTTCATACTTTTGATGTTCTCAAAGTTTTTCAATCTTCACGCAATACATGAGCGTGAGCCATGGATATAGCACTATAGGTGGAACAGAATGTTGGTTGTGGAGAAGACAAAAAGGAGAAGATAGTCTCACATCAACTAGGCGTATCAACGGGCTATGGAGATGCCCATCAATAGATATCAATGTGAGTGAGTAGGGATTGCCATGCAACGGATGCACTAGAGCTATAAGTGTATGAAAGCTCAACAAAAGAAACTAGTGGGTGTGCATCCAACTCGCTTGCTCATGAAAACCTAGGGAATTTTTAGGAAGCCCATCATTGTAATATACAAGCCAAGTTCTATAATGAAAAATTCCCACTAGTATATGAAACCGACAACATAGGAGACTCTCTATCATGAAGATCATAGTGCTACTTTGAAGCACAAGTGTGGTAAAAGGATAGTAGCATTGCCCCTTCTCTCTTTTTCTCTCATTTTTTATATTTTTTTACTTGGGCCTTCTCTTTTTTTATGGCCTCTTTTCTCTTTTTTTATTTGGGCTTCTTTGGACTCTTTTATTTATTTATTTCCGTCCGGAGTCTCATCCTGACTTATGGGGGAATCATAGTCTCCATCATCCTTTCCTCACTGGGACAATGCTCTAATAATGATGATCATCACACTTTTATTTACTTACAACTCAAGAATTACAACTTGATACTTAGAACAAGATATGACTCTATATGAATGCCTCCGGCGGTGTACCGGGATGTGCAATGATGCATGAGTGACATGTATGAAAGAATTATGAACAGTGGCTTTACCACAAATACGATGTCAACTACATGATCATGCAAAGCAATATGACAATGATGAAGCGTGTCATAATAAACGGAACGATGGAAGGTTGCATGGCAATATATCTCGGAATGGCTATGGAAATGCCATAATAGGTAGGTATGGTGGCTGTTTTGAGGAAGGTATATGGTGGGTTTATGGTACCGGCGAAAGTTGCGCGATACTAGAGAGGATAGCAATGGTGGAAGAGTGAGAGTGTGTATAATCCATGGACTCAACATTAGTCATAAAGAACTCACATACTTATTGCAAAAATCTATTAGTTATCGAAACAAAGTATTACGCGCATGCTCCTAGGGGGATAGATTGGTAGGAAAAGACCATCGCTCGTCCCCGACCGCCACTCATAAGGAAGGTAATCAATAAATAAATCATGCTCCGACTTCATCACATAACGGTTCACCATACGTGCATGCTACGGGAATCACAAACTTCAACACAAGTATTTCTCAGATTCACAACTACTCAACTAGCATGACTCTAATATCACCATCTCCATATCTCAAAACAATTATCAAGTATCAAACTTCTCATAGTATTCAACACACTCATAAGAAAATTTTATTATTCTTGAATACCTAGCATATTAGGATTTTAAGCAAATTACCATGCTATTTAATACTCTCAAAATAATATAAGTGAATCATGAGAGTTCATCTATTTATTCAAAATAAAACTACCACCATGCTCTAAAAGATATAAGTGAAGCACTAGAGCAAATGACAAACTACTGCGAAAGATATAAGTGAAGATCAATGAGTAGTCGAATAATTATGCAACTATGTGAAGACTCTCTAACATTTAATATTTTCAGATCTTGGTATTCTATTCAAACAGCAAGCAAAGCAAAATAAAATGACATTCTAAGAATGGCAAACATCATGTGAAGAAGCAAAAACTTAGGATCAACCGAAACTAACCGATAGTTGTTGAAGAAAGGTGGGATGCCAACCGGGGCATCCCCAAGCTTATACGCTTGAGACTTCTTGAAATATTATCTCGGGATGCCTTGGGAATCCCCAAGCTTGAGCTTTTGTGTCTCCTTAATTCCTCTCATATCACGGTCTCCCTAAATCTCAAAAGCTTCATCCACACAAAACTCAACAAGGACTCGTGAGATAAGTTAGTATAAACCATTGCAAAAACCTTATCATACTCTACTGTAGCAAACCACTAAAATTATTATTCAACATTTCATACTAAATGCCTCTGCATATTTAATAGTACTATCCTCAAATAGAATTATTAAAGAAGCAAACATATGCAAACAATGCAAACATAACAGCAATCTGCCTAAACAGGATAGTCTGTAAAGAATGCTGCAACATCCATACTTCCCTAGCTCCAAAAATTATGAAAGAAAATTACCACTGTAGTAAATTTATCAGATATTAATATGCAAAAGGTTTCAACATTTTATCACATTCTGACTTTTCTAGGGAATTATTGCAACAGCGGAAAACTTTCTGTTTTCAAACAGCAACATGTGGACTTCTAAAATAGGCATAGTAAAGACTATCAATGCCACTTTTATTGAAATAAAAGATGCAAAACATTATTATAAATAACATCAAGAAAATCCTAACAAAATAAATTGACGCTCCAAGCAAAACACATATCATGCGGCGAATAAAAATATAGCTCCAAGTAAAGTTACCGATGAACGAAGACGAAAGAGGGGATGCCTTCCGGGGCATCCCCAAGCTTAGGCTTTTGGTTGTCCTTGAATATTACCTTGGGATGCCTTGGGAGTCCCCAAGCTTAGTCTCTTGCCACTCCTTATTCCATAGTCCATCGAATCTTTACCCAAAACTTGAAAACTTCACAACACAAAACTTAACAGAAAACTCGTAAGCTCCGTTAGTATAAGAAAGTAAATCACCACTTCAAGGTACTGTAATGAACTCATTCTTTATTTATATTGGTGTTAAACTTACTGTATTCCAACTTCTCTATGGTTTATAAACTATTTTACTAGCCATAGATTCATCAAAATAAGTAAACAACACATGAAAAACAGAATCTGTCAAAAACAGAACAGTCTATAGTAATCTGGATCAAAGGTCTACTTATGGAACTCATAAAATTCTCAAATAAATTGCTGGAACTGAGGAAATTATCTATTAATCATATTCAAAAATAATTAACTAAATATCACTCTCCAAATAAAAATGGCAGCAATTCCCGTGAGCGCTAAAGTTTCTGTTTTTTACAGCATGATCAACAAGACTTTCCCCAAGTCTTCCCAAAGGTTCTACTTGGCACAAACACTAATTAAAAGCATAAAACCACATCTAAGCAGAGGCTAGATGAATTATTTATTACTAAACAGTAACACAAATCAAGGAATAAAAATAAAATTGGGTTGCCTCCCAACAAGCGATATCGTTTAATGCCCCTAGCTAGGCATGATGATTTCAATGATGCTCACATAAAAGATAAGGATTGTAACATAAAGAGAGCATCATGAAGTATATGACTAGCACATTTAAGCCTAACCCACTTCCTATGCATAGGGATTTTGTGAGCAAACAACTTATGGGAACAAGAATCAACTTGCATAGGAAGGTAAAACAAGCATATCTTCAAAACTTTAAGCACATAGAGAGGAAACTTGATATTATTGCAATTCCTACAAGCATATATTCCTCCCTCATAATAATTTTCAGTAGCATCATGAATGAATTCAATAATATAACCATCACATAAAGCATTCTTTTCATGATCTGCAAGCATAGAAAATTTACTACTCTCCACACAAGCAAAATTCTTCTCATGAATAATAGTGGGAGCAAACTCAACAAAATAACTATCACGTGATTGAAAATTAAGATCAAGATGACAAGTTTCATGGTTATCATTATTCTTTAAAGCATATGTGTCATCACAATAATAATCATAGATAGGAGGCATGCTTCCATCATAATAAATTTGCTCATCAAAACTTGGGGGACAAAAAATATCATCTTCATCAAACATAGCTTCCCCAAGCTTGTGGATTTGCATATCATTAGCATCATGGATATTCAAGGAATTCATACTAACAACATTGCAATCATGCTCATCATTAAAATATTTAGTGCCAAACATTTTATAGATTTCTTCTTCTAGCACTTGAGCACAATTATCCTTTCCATCATACTCACGAAAGATATTAAAAAGGTGAAGCGTGTGATACAAACTCAATTCCATTTTTTATAGTTTTATTTTATAAACTAAACTAGTGATAAAACAAGAAACTAAAAGACTCGATTGCAAGATCTAAAGATATACCTTCAAGCACTCACCTCCCAGGCAACGGCGCCAGAAAAGAGCTTAGTTGACGGGGTGTTAGTGCCGCTTACCTAGCCTCCCCGGCAATGGCGCCACAAAAGAGCTTGATGTCTACTACACAACCTTCTTCTTGTAGATGTTGTTGGGCCTCCAAGTGCAGAGGTTTGTAGGACAGTAGCAAATTTCCCTCAAGTGGATGACCTAAGGTTTATCAATCCGTAGGAGGCGTAGGATGAAGATGGTCTCTCTCAAGCAACCTTGCAACCAAATAACAAAGAGTCTCTTGTGTCCCCAACACACCCAATACAATGGTAAATTGTATAGGTGCACTAGTTTGGCGAAGAAATGGTGATACAAGTGGTATATGGATGGTAGATATAGGTTTTTGTAATCTGAAAATATAAAAACAGCAAGGTAATTAATGATAAAAGTGAGCGTAAACGGTATTGCAATGCATTGAAACAAGGCCTAGGGTTCATACTTTCGCTAGTGCAAGTTCCCTCAACAATACTAACATAATTGGATCACATAACTATCCCTCAACATGCAACAAAGAGTCACTCCAAAGTCACTAATAGCAGAGAACAAACGAAGAGAATATGGTAGGGTACAAAACCACCTCAAAGTTATTCTTTCCAATCAATCCGTTGGGCTATTCCTATAAGTGTCACAGACAGCCCTAGAGTTCGTACTAGAATAACACCTTAAGACACAAATCAACCAAAACCCTAATGTCACCTAGATACTCCAATATCACCTCAAGTATCCATGGGTATGATTATACGATATGCATCACACAATCTCAGATTCATCTATTCAACCAACACAAAGGACCTCAAAGAGTGCCCCAAAGTTCCTATCGGAGAATCACGACGAAAACGTGTGCCAACCCCTATGCATAGGTTCATGGGCGGAACCCGCAAGTTGATCACCAAAACATACATCAAGTGAATCACGTGGTATCCCATTGTCACCACAGATACGCATGGCAAGACATACATCAAGTGTTCTCAAATCTTTAAAGACTCAATCTGATAAGATTACTTCAAAGGGGAAACTCGATTCATTACAAGAGAGTAGAGGGGAGAAGAAACGTCATAGAATCCAAATATAATAGCAAAGCTCGTGATACATCAAGATCGTATCACCTCAAGAACACGAGAGAGAGAGAGAGATCAAACACATAGCTACTGGTACATATCCTCAGCCCCGAGGGAGAACTACTCCCTCCTCGTCATGGAGAGCACCGGGATGATGAAGATGGCCACCGGAGAAGGATTGCCCCCTCCGGCAGGGTGCCGGAACGGATCTAGATTGGTTTTCGGTGGCTACGGAGGCTTCTGGCGGTGGAACTCCCGATCTATTGTCCGTTCTGGAAGTTTTAGGGTACGACGATATATATGGGTGCAGGAAGTACGTTGGAGGAGCCACGGGGGCCCCACGAGGCAGGGGGCACGCCCTAGGGGGGTGGGCGCGCCCCCACCCTCGTGGGAAGCCCGTGTCTCCCCTGACATGCACTCCAAGTTCCCTGGGTTGCTTTCCTTCCAAAAATAACTTCTCCAGTTGATTTTGTTCCGTTTCCACTCCATTTGATATTCCTTTTCTTCGAAACACTGAAATAGGCATAAAACAGCAAATCTGGGCTGGGCCTCCGGTTAATAGTTAGTCCCAAAAGTAATATAAAAGTGGATAATAAAGCCCAATATTGCCCAAAACAGTAGATAATATATCATGGAGCAATCAAAAATTATAGATACGTTGGAGACGTATCACACGCCGCGCCGAGAGCACCAGGGCGGTGGACGACGGCGAGGCCTAGGAAGGGGACGACGTGGCGCCGGGGAAGACGCGGCAGTGGATGCCCACGCGTAGAGGAGTACGAGGGTTCACGGGTTCGCTGCGGTGTGAGGCTGCCGTCGCCGCAGAATAACAGGGGGTGTGGGTGAGTAGAGGGATGGCCTGGCCAGCGGTGGGAGTAGTAGGGGGCGGTGAGGCCTCCGCAGCATCGCAGCCGGCCACGGGAGGCAGGAGCACGAGGCACGACCGACGCTGGTTTGGGCGGCTGGAGCAAGAAGACCAGAGGTTGAAGAAGCACTACGGCCGTTGGATGGACATCATACGGTCACTGGAGCTAGAATCGTGCATATTGACTAAGTTGACAAAGCCCTCCGTCCCCATCAACTTAGTAGGCCCACAAGTCAGCCTGCCACTATACTGGGTCCCAGCTAACAGGGGGAGTATTCATTTTTTTCTGCGTAATAAGATGGCACTTCCTTGCGTGCAAAGATATAGCTGGTGGGTCCGAGCTGTCAGCGGCGGTAACGTTTTTTTCACGAAATACAGAGGCCCTTTTGGTGGGTCCCTGATGTTAGGTGGAGGAATCATTATTTTGCGCGTAATAAGGAGGCATTTCCTTGCGTGCGGCCGTGGACCCAGCTGTCGGCCTCTCCACGTACAAGCCACTTCAGATGCATGTCAGTCGTTGACCATGTTGACCAGGCCGCGCCGAGAGCACCAGGGCTGTGGCCGACGGCGAGGCCTAGGAAGGGAACAACACGGAGGCAGGGAAGACTCGGCATTTGTTTCCCACGCGGAGGGGAGTACGACTGTACGAGGGTTTTCTGGTTCGTCTGCCATCGCCGGAGAATAACAACAGGTGTGGGTGACTAGAGGGATGGCTAGGCCAGCGATGGGAGTACGATGGGGCGGTGAGGCCTGCGCGGCAGCATAGCCGGCCGCGGGGAGGAGGGAGCAGGCAGTCCCGCCGACGCTTGTTTGAGCGGCTGGAGCAGGAAGAGCAGAGATTGAAGCACGACGGCTGTTCGATGGACATCGTGTTGGGGAACGTAGTAATTTCAAAAAATTTCCTACGCACACGCAAGATCATGGTGATGCATAGCAACGAGAGGGGAGAGTGTTGTCTACGTACCCTCGTAGACCGAAGCGGAAGCGATCACAACGTAGAGGAAGTAGTCGTACGTTCTCCTCGCGATCCAACCGATCCCAGCGCCGTTACTCCGGCGCCTCCGAGTTCTTGACACACGTACAGCTCGGTGACGCTCCTCGGGCTCCAATCCAGTAGAGCTTTGGGGAGGGAGAGTTCCGTCAGCACGACGGCGTGGTGACGATCTTGATGTTCTACCGACGCAGGGCTTCGCCTAAGCACTGCTACGATATGACCGAGGTGGATTATGGTGGAGGGGGGCACCGCACACGGCCAAGGAACGATCTCAAGGATCAACTTGTGTGTTTTAGGGTGCCCCCTGCCCCCGTATATAAAGGAGCAAGGGGGAGGCCGGCCGGCCCTAGGAGGTGCGCCAAGGGAGGGGGGAGTCCTCCTCCTAGTGGGAGTAGGACTCCCCTTTCCTAGTCCAACTAGGAAGGAGGAAGGGGGAAGGAAGGAGAGGGAGAGGGAGAGGGAAAGGGGGGGCCGCGCCCCCCCTCCTTGTCCTATTCGGACTCCCTTGGGGGGGGGGCGCGCGCCACCACCTGGTGCGGCCCTCTCTCTCCCCTCTTGGCCCACTAAGGCCCATAACTTCCCCGGGGGGTTCCGCTAACCCCTCCGGCACTCCGGTTTTCCCCGGAAACTTCCGGAACCTTTCCGGTGTCCGAATATAGCCGTCCAATATATCAATCTTTATGTCTCGACCATTTCGAGACTCCTCGTCATGTCCGTGATCACATCCGGGACTCCGAACTCCTTCGGTACATCAAAATACACAAACTCATAATATAACCGTCATCGAAACCTTAAGCGTGCGGACCCTACGGTTCGAGAACAATGTAGACATGACCGAGACACGTCTCCGGTCAATAACCAATAGCGGGACCTGGATGCCCATATTGGTTCCTACATATTCTATGAAGATCTTTATCGGTCAGACCGCATAACAACATACGTTGTTCCCTTTGTCATCGGTATGTTACTTGCCCGAGATTCGATCGTCGGTATCCAATACCTAGTTCAATCTCGTTACCGGCAAGTCTCTTTACTCGTTCCGTAATACATCATCTCACAGCTAACTTATTAGTTGTAATGCTTGCAAGGCTTAAGTGATGTGTATTACCGAGAGGGCCCAGAGATACCTCTCCGATAATCGGAGTGACAAATCCTAATCTCGAAATATGCCAACCCAACATCTACCTTTGGAGACACTTGTAATGCTCCTTTATAATCACCCAGTTACGTTGTGACGTTTGGTAGCACCCAAGGTGTTCCTCCGGCAAACGGGAGTTGCATAATCTCATAGTCATAGGAACATGTATAAGTCATGAAGAAAGCAATAGCAACATACTAAACGATCGTGTGCTAAGCTAATGGAATGGGTCATGTCAATCAGATCATTCAACTAATGATGTGACCTCGTTAATCAAATAACAACTCATTGTTCATGGTCAGGAAACATAACCATCTTTGATTAACGAGCTAGTCAAGTAGAGGCATACTAGTGACACTTTGTTTGTCTATGTATTCACACATGTATTATGTTTCCGGTTAATACAATTCTAGCATGAATAATAAACATTTATCATGATTATAAGGAAATAAATAATAACTTTATTATTGCCTCTAGGGCATATTTCCTTCAGTCTCCCACTTGCACTAGAGTCAATAATCTAGTTCACATCGCCATGTGATTTAACGGCAATAGTTCACATCACCATGTGATTAACACCCATAGTTCACATCGATATGTGATCAACACCCAAAGGGTTTTACTAGATTCAGTCATCTAGTTCACATCGCTATGTGATTAACACCCAAGGAGTACTAAGGTGCGATCATGTTTTGCTTGTGAGAGAATCTTAGTCAACGGGTCTGTCACATTCAGATCCGTAAGTATTTTGCAAATATTTATGTCAACAATGCTCTGCACGGAGCTACTCTAGCTAATTGCTCCCACTTTCAATATGTATCCAGGTTGAGACTTAGTGTCATCTGGATCAGTGTAAAAGTTTGCACTGATGTAACTTTTACAACAAACTCTTTTATCACCTCCATAATCGAGAAACATCTCCTTAGTCCTTACTAAGGATATTCTTGACCAATGTCCAGTGATCTACTCCTAGATCACTACTGTACTCTCTTGCCAAATTCAGAGCAAGGTATACAATAGGTCTGGTACATAGCATAGCATACTTTATAGAACCTATGACTGAGGCACAGGGAATGACTTTTCATTCTCTTTCTATTTTCTGCTGTGGTCGGGATTTGAGTCTTACTCAATTTCATACCTTTGCAACACAGGCAAGAACTCTTTCTTTGACTGTTCCATTTTGAACTATTTCAAAATCTTGCCAAGGTATGTACTCATTGAAAATCTTATCAAGCGTCTTGATCTATCTCAATAGATCTTGATGCTCAATATGTAAGTAGCTTTTACTGAGGTCTTTTCCTTTTAAAGAACTCCTTTAAAACACTCCTTTATGCTTTGCAGAAAAATTCTACATCATTTTTGATCAATAATATGTCACTCACATATACTAATCAGAAAGGTTGTAGTGCTCCCACTCACTTTATTGTAAATACAGGCTTCATCGTAAGTCCATATAAAACTATATGCTTTGATCAACTTATCAAAGCGTATATTCCCACTCTGAGATGCTTGTACCAGTCCATAGATGGATCACTGGAACTTGCACATTTTGTTAGCACCTTTAGGATTGACAAAACCTTCCGGTTGCATCATATACAACTCTTCTTCCAGAAATCCATTCAGGAATGCAGTTTTGACATCCATCTGCCAAATTTCATAAAATGCGGCAATTGCTAACATGATTTGGACAGACTTAAGCATCGCTACGGGTGAGAAGGTCTCATCGTAGTCAATCCCTTGAACTTGCCGAAAACCCTTTGCGACAAGTCGAGCTTTGTAGACAGTAACATTACCGTCAGCGTCAGTCTTCTTCTTGAAGATCCACTTGTTTTCTATTGCTTGCCGACCCTCGGGCAAGTCAACCAAAGTCCATACTTTGTTTTCATACATGGATCCCATCTCAGATTTCATGGCCTCAAGCCATTTTGCGGAATCTGGGCTCACCATCGCTTCTTCATAGTTCGTAGGTTCATCATGATCTAGTAGCATGATTTCCAGAACAGGATTACCGTACCACTCTGGTGCGGATCTTACTCTGGTTGATCTACGAGGTTCTGTAGTAACTTGATCTGAAGTTTCATGATCAACATCATCAACTTCCTCACTATTTGGTGTAGATGTCTCAGAAACCGGTTTCTGCGACAAACTACTTTCAAATAAGGGAGAAGGTACAATTACCTCATCAAGTTCCACTTTCCTCCCACTCACTTCTTTCGAGAGAAACTCCTTCTCTAGAAAGGATCTATTATCAGCAACAAATTTGCCTTCGGATCTGTGATAGAAGGTGTACCCAACAATTTCCTTTGGGTATTCTATGAAGACGCACTTCTCTGATTTGGGTTCGAGCTTATCAAGTTAAAAAACCTTTTTTTTTCTTATAAGCATCACAACTCCAAACTTTAAGAAATGACAGCTTAGGTTTACTGCTAAACCATAGTTCATACGGTGTCATCTCAACGGATTTAGATGGTGCCCTTTTAATGTGAATGCAGCTGTCTCTAATGCATAACCCCAAAACAATATTGGTAAATCAGTAAGAGACATCATAGATTGCACCATATCCAATAAAGTGCGGTTACGACGTTCGGACACACCATAACGTTGTGGTGTTCCAGGTGGCGTGAGCTGTGAAACTATTCCACATTGTTTTAATTGAAGACCAAACTCGTAACTCAAATATTCATCTCTACAATCAGATCGCAGAAACTTTATTTTCTTGTTACGATGATTTTCAACTTCACTCTGAAATTCTTTGAACCTTTCAACTATTTCAGACTTATATTTCATCAAGTAGATATACCCATATCTGCTCAAATCATCTTGTGAAGGTTAGAAAATAATGATACTTGCCACGAGCCTTCATACTCATTGGTCTGCATGCATCAGTATGTATTATTTCCAACAAGTCAGTAACTCGTTCCATTGTTCCGAAGAACGGAATTTTAGTCATCTTGCCCAAAAGGCACGGTTCGCAAGCATCAAATGATTCATAACCAAGTGATTCCGAAAATCCATCTTTATGGAGTTTCTTCATGCGCTTTACACCGATATGACCCAAACGGCAGTGCCACAAATAAGTTGCACTATCATTATTAACTTTGCATCTTTTGGCATCAATATTATGAATATGTGTATCACTATGATCGAGATCCAATGAACCATTTTCATTGGGTGTGTAACCATATAAGGTTTTATTCATGTAAACAGAACAACAGTTTATTCTCTTACTTAAATGAATAACCGTATTGCAATAAACACGATCAAATCATATTCATGCTCAACGCAAACACCAAATAACATTTATTTAGGTTCAACACTAATCCCGAAAGAATAGGGAGTGTGCGATGATGATCATATCAATCTTGAAACTACTTTCAACACACATCATCACTTCACCCTTAACTAGTTTCTGTTTATTCTGCAACTCCCGTTTTGAGTTACTACTCTTAGCAACTGAACCAGTACCAAATACCGAGGGGTTGCTATAAACACTAGTAAAGCACACATCAAACACCTGTATATCAAATATACCCTTTTTCACTTTGCCATCCTTCTTATCCACCAAATATTTAGGGTAGTTCCGCTTCCAGTGACCATTTCCTTTGCAGTGTACTCAGTTTCAGGCTTTGGTTCAGCTTTGGGCTTCTTCGTGGGAGTGACAACTTGCTTGTCAATCTACTTGAAGTTCCCCTTTCTTTCCCTTTGCCCTTTTCTTGAAACTAGTGATCTTGTCAACCATCAACACTTGATGCTCTTTCTTGATTTCTACCTTCGTTGATTTCAACATCACGAAGAGCTCGGGAATCATTTTCATCATCCCTTGCATACTATAGTTCATCACGAAGTTCTACTAACTTGGTGATGGTGACTAGAGAATTCTGTCAATCACTATCTTATCTGGAAGATTAACTCCCACTTGATTCAAGCGATTGAAGTACCTAGACAATCTGAGCACATGCTCACTAGTTGAGCGATTCTCCTCCATCTTTTAGCTATAGAACTTGTTGGAGACTTCATATCTCTCAACTCGGGTATTTGCTTGAAATATTAACTTCAATTCCTGGAACATCTCATATGGTCCATGACGTTCAAAACGTCTTTGAAGTCCCGATTCTAAGCCGTTAAGCATGGTGCACTAAACTATCAAGTAGTCATCATATTGAGCTAGCCAGACGTTCATAACTTCTGCATCTGCTCCTGCAATAGGTTTGTCACCTAGCGGTGCATTAAGGACATAATTCTTCTGTGCAGCAATGAGGATAAACCTCAGATCACGGATCGAATCCGCATCATTGCTACTAACATTTTTCAACACAATATTCTCTAGGAACATATCAAAATAAACATATGAAAGCAACAACGCAAGCTATTGATCTACAACATAATTTGCAAAATACTACCAGGACTAAGTTCATGATAAATTTAAGTTCAATTAATCATATTACTTAAGAACTCCCACTTAGATAGACATCTCTCTAGTCATCTAAGTGATCACGTGATCCATATCAACTAAACCATGTCCAATCATCATGTGAGATGGAGTAGTTTCAATGGTGAACATCACTATGTTGATCATATCTACTATATGATTCACGCTCGACCTTTCGGTCTCCGTGTCCCGAGGCCATATCTGTATATGCTAGGCTCGTCAAGTTTAACCTGAGTATTCTGCGTGTGCAAAAACTGGCTTGCACCCGTTGTAGATGGACGTAGAGCTTATCACACCCGATCATCACGTGGTGTCTGGGCACGACGAACTTTGGCAACGGTGCATACTCAGGGAGAACACTTCTTGATAATTTAGTGAGAGATCATCTTATAATGCTACCGTCAATCAAAGCAAGATAAGATGCATAAAAGATAAACATCACATGCAATCAATATAAGTGATATGATATGGCCATCATCATCTTGTGCCTGTGATCTCCATCTCCGAAGCACCGTCATGATCACCATCGTCACCGGCGCGACACCTTGATCTCCATCGTAGCATCGTTGTCGTCTCGCCAATCTTATGCTTCCACGACTATCACTACCGTTTAGTAATAAAGTAAAGCATTACATCGCGATTGCATTGCATACAATAAAGCGACAACCATATGGCTCCAGCCAGTTGCCGATAACTCGGTTACAAAACATGATCATCTCATACAATAAAATTCAGCATCATGCCTTGACCATATCACATCACAACATGCCCTGCAAAAACAAGTTAGACGTCCTCTACTTTGTTGTTGCATGTTTTACGTGGCTGCTACGGGCTTAAGTAAGAACCAATCTCACCAACGCATCAAAACCACAACGATAGTTTGTCAAATAGACTCCGTTTTAACCTTCTCAAGGACCGGGCGTAGCCATACTCGGTTCAACTAAAGTTGGAGAGACAGTCGCCCGCAAGCCATCTATGTGCAAAGCACGTCGAGGGAACCGGTCTCGCGTAAGCGTACGCGTAAGGTTGGTCCGGGTCGTCTCGTCCAACAATACCGCCGAACCAAAATATGACATGCTGGTAGGCAGTATGACTTGTATCGTCCACAACTCACTTGTGTTCTACTCGTGCATATAACATCAACATAAGTAACCTAGGCTCTGATACCACTGTTGGGGAACGTAGTAATTTCAAAAAATTTCCTACGCACACGCAAGATCATGGTGATGCATAGCAACGAGAGGGGAGAGTGTTGTCTACGTACCCTCGTAGACCGAAGCGGAAGCGATCACAATGTAGAGGAAGTAGTCGTACGTTCTCCTCGCGATCCAACCGATCCCAGCGCCGTTACTCCGGCGCCTCCGAGTTCTTGACACACGTACAACTCGGTGACGCTCCTCGGGCTCCAATCCAGTAGAGCTTCGGGGAGGTAGAGTTCCGTCAGCATGACGGCGTGGTGACGATCTTGATGTTCTACCGACGCAGGGCTTCGCCTAAGCACTGCTACGATATGACCGAGGTGGATTATGGTGGAGGGGGCCACCGCACACGGCTAAGGAACGATCTCAAGGATCAACTTGTGTGTTCTAGGGTGCCCCCCTGCCCCCGTATATAAAGGAGCAAGGGGGAGGCCGGCCGGCCCTAGGAGGTGCGCCAAGGGAGGGGGGAGTCCTCCTCCTAGTGGGAGTAGGACTCCCCTTTCCTAGTCCAACTAGGAAGGAGGAAGGGGGAAGGAAGGAGAGGGAGAGGGAGAGGGAAAGGGGGGGCCGCGCCCCCCCTCCTTGTCCTATTCGGACTCCCTTGGGGGGGGCGCGTGCCACCACCTGGTGCGGCCCTCTCTCTCCCCTCTTGGCCCACTAAGGCCCATAACTTCCCCGGGGGGTTCCGGTAACCCCTCCGGCACTCCGGTTTTCTCCGGAAACTTCCGGAACCTTTCCGGTGTCCGAATATAGCCATCCAATATATCAATCTTTATGTCTCGACCATTTCGAGACTCCTCGTCATGTCCGTGATCACATCCGGGACTCCGAACTCCTTCGGTACATCAAAATACACAAACTCATAATATAACCGTCATCGAAACCTTAAGCGTGCGGACCCTACGGTTCGAGAACAATGTAGACATGACCGAGACACGTCTCCGGTCAATAACCAATAGCGGGACCTGGATGCCCATATTGGTTCCTACATATTCTACGAAGATCTTTATCGGTCAGACCGCATAACAACATACGTTGTTCCCTTTGTCATCGGTATGTTACTTGCCCGAGATTCGATCGTCGGTATCCAATACCTAGTTCAATCTCGTTACCGGCAAGTCTCTTTACTCGTTCCGTAATACATCATCTCACAGCTAACTTATTAGTTGTAATGCTTGCAAGGCTTAAGTGATGTGTATTACCGAGAGGGCCCAGAGATACCTCTCCGATAATCGGAGTGACAAATCCTAATCTCGAAATATGCCAACCCAACATCTACCTTTGGAGACACCTGTAATGCTCCTTTATAATCACCCAGTTACGTTGTGACGTTTGGTAGCACCCAAGGTGTTCCTCCGGCAAACGGGAGTTGCATAATCTCATAGTCATAGGAACATGTATAAGTCATGAAGAAAGCAATAGCAACATACTAAACGATCATGTGCTAAGCTAATGGAATGGGTCATGTCAATCAGATCATTCAACTAATGATGTGACCTCGTTAATCAAATAACAACTCATTGTTCATGGTCAGGAAACATAACCATCTTTGATTAACGAGCTAGTCAAGTAGAGGCATACTAGTGACACTTTGTTTGTCTATGTATTCACACATGTATTATGTTTCCGGTTAATACAATTCTAGCATGAATAATAAACATTTATCATGATTATAAGGAAATAAATAATAACTTTATTATTGCCTCTAGGGCATATTTCCTTCACATCGTACGGTCACTGGAGCTAGAATCATTCATATTGACTAAGTTGACAAAGCCCTCCGTCCCCGTCAACTTAGTAGGCCCACAAGTCAGCCTCCCACCATGGTGGGTCCCAGCTAGCAGGCGGAGTATTCATTTTTCTGTGCGTAATAAGGAGGCACTTCCAATGGGTCCGAGCTGACAGCGGGGGGAACGTTTTTTTCGCGAAATACGGTGGTCCGTCCGGTGGGTCCCAGCAGTCAGGGGCAAATGTTTTTTTCACAAAATACGGTGGCCCGTCCGGTGGGTACCTACAGTCAGGGTGGAAACATTTTTTCCGCGAAATACTGGTTGCCCGTCCGGTGGATCCCTGCTGTCAGGTGGACGAATAATTATTTTGCGCGTAATAAGGAGGCACTTCCTTGCGGCTGCCATGGACCCAGCTGTCAGCCTCTCCATGTACAGTACTCTTCCGATGGAAGTCGGTCGTTGATCACATTGACCACACCGCGCCGAGAGCACCACAGCGGTGGATGACGACGAGGCCTAGGAAGGGGACGACGCGGAGCTGGGGAAGACGCGGCAGTGGATGCCCACACAGAGAGGAGTAGGAGGGTTCACTGGTTCGGCTGCGGTGTGAGGCTGCCATCGCCACAGAATAACAGGGGGAGTGGGTGAGTGGAGGGATGGCCTGGCCAGCGGTGGGAGTAGTATGGGGACGGTGAGGCCTCCGCGGCAGCATAGCCGGCCACGGGAGGCAGGAGCATGCGACACGACCGATGCTGCTTTGGGCGGCTGGGGCAAGAAGACCAGAGGTTGAAGAAGCACTACGGCCGTTGGATGGACATCGTTGACCACGCCGCGCCGAGAGCACCAGGACGGTGGACGGCGGCGAGGCCTACGAAGGGAACGACACGGAGCCGGGGAAGACACAGTAGTGGCTGCCCACGCGGTGGAGAGTACGAGGGTTGACTGGTTCGGATGCCGTCGCCGGAAAATAACAGGAGGTGTGGGTGAGTAGAGGGATAGACAGGATAGGGATGCGAGTATGATGGGGCCATGAGGCCTGCCCGACAGCACTGCCGGCCACGGGAGGCGGGAGCAGGTGGTTCCGACAGCGCTGGTTTGGGCGGCTGGGGCAAGAAGATCAGAGACTGAAGAAGCACGATTGCCATTAGATTGACATCTAACGGTCTGACGCTGGTAGAGTCGATTGTTGACTAAGTTTCTTTTTTGAGAAACCTTGTGTACGCATGAACTTAGTAGGCCCACAAGTCAGCCTCCAAATCTGTGGCAGACAACATAAAGCCCATTTGCTATTTTTTATAATTTGCAGCCCATTTGCTAATTCTTAAGTAATTTATTACAGCCCATTTTCTGCCTAGGACCACGGTCAAAAAGTTCAACCTTATTTTGCATATTTCGGTGGAGTCTGAACTGTTGTAATCCCGAAATGATAAACATTTTTAAGAACTTATTGATTTGCCAAAAAAATCGTTTTGTTTTTGTAAGCAAATAAGACGTGGGACAATTGAGTTGGTTTAAGGGAAAACCAGTGGTAAAAAAATCAGCGTTGGGAGGGAAAAAACAACAAAAATAAGGATGTAAATATGAAAAGGGATTTTTATGTGTTTTCAATATAATGATACGTGTATATGAACTAGTAAAACTATAGATAGAGATTAGAAAACGGATGTAGGACATGCATTTCAAGAGGATAATAGAACTGGGCTGTGTGTTTGATTCAGTAAAAAAACTACCTATGGATGTTGTAAGACAAAATATAACTAACGCTGGCGGGCCAGAGGCCAGTAGATACCTGCTGGATCTTTGTGCCCCATTATCGTCATGGGCTGGGCCTGTTAAAAACAAAACCAACCCTGGGCAGTCTACAACCCAGTTGAAACTTGCTCGACCTGAAAAAACAATATATGTGCTCAATAAACGAGAGAATTCTGCAAGTACAGACTGATAACTGGGATGCAGCACGGATATTGTTTTTTTATCATGATAATAAGTGCATGCACTTGTTTCGAAAAAATTGGAGAACTAGGAATTCGAACGGGGGGTGCTTATGCTACACATCAAATAAAAATCAGGTGCCTGAAAATTCGTTTCGAAACAAATAATTTAGCTTTATATCCACGTCGACCCTCGGCATGATGGTTGGAAGCAAATGCAAGTTCATACCAAAAGATCGTTAACAACAATACCAACTTGCGGACGCTAAGGTAGTACAACTACCAATACCAAACTAACTTATAATCTTTTTACTCCTGGCCCTAGTGTTCGTCTGGTAGAAAATCTTGCAAAGGACCAGCTCCCGCTCCTTCTCTTGCTCCAGGTCCCCGAGGTGGTACTCGTGCATCACCCAGTTGGTCCTCTGCTGGTCGAAGTTCTTGTTGGTGTGCAGCACCAAAACCTTTTTTGTTGCCCGTCTGCCGGCCGTTGACCATCACCGGCAAGGTATTGCCGGTCTTGTGCCACATCGCGTGCATGCCGCACTCCAACTGTATCTTGTGACGCATCCACGTGCCCCTTTTGAATGCCCTGGAATTGTGCTGGAAGAAATGCTTCCTTAAGCCACTCAGTGTGATACCTGCAGTATTATGGAATACAGTTTTTAGTGTACCTAGTTGGCATTTTTATAACATCTTTGGCATGTTGCAGTCACTTGTTTCACTTTTTATTAACTGTAAAATTGTAATTGCTTCACCAGGTCCGCGTCTAAAAAGAAAAATAGAGCTATAAACAAAGGAATATGTTTGTGCAAGTAGACGGCCGATCGGTGTCTTACCTAGAAGTTTCTCAGGTTGGGTGTAGCATATGCTGTGCTCGCTGTCGATGGTTGGTGTGAACAAATCGATGAGAGACTGAAATCTCGCGCTGTCAGCACTCACTTTGGCCTCAAGGTGCTCGATCAGCTCCTGATCCGTGGGATCGAACTTGACGCCAGCCGGCAGCACCGGCCAATCCTTCTTCGACTTGCATCGATAATTCCAGTTATATGGTACTCAATGTATGATCAATCGACTATTTAAGTGAATGATGAAAGATTTCAACAGATAAGTGGTACTCCAAATCTGAAGTCCAAAATACCCGAACACGCCGCCGGGATTCTTGTGTCACCTCACGCGCAGCATGTTGTCACGTCAATTCAATGTGTGGACATGATGAATAATTTGACCGACGTATACTAGTACTGCTATTGTACTGGAGTACTTACTAGTCGTATTTAGTGTCACAATTTATACATAGGTTTAACTAACAAGTACGCACTTGAAGCCTAACTCAGGTGAGTTAGGATGCACTTGATCCCAGGAAGGTATCTATCCTTCAAACCAGAGGAGTGCTTCAAACTAACAACAGTACATAATATCCAACAAAAGAGGGCCGTGCTACAGCAGCATAATACATGGCTCAGTCTAGATATCAGCACAAATCAAGTTGTGCATATTTGCTGTTGGCATGAACCACATCGCCGCATGTCGGGTTTGCAAAAGCCATCCATCGCATGGAAGCTTGATGCCTTTCACACACTGAAGATTATCTGGCAACAAGCTGTGTCGACGAATCTCTGGATATGGTGATTCATGAAACCCATGGTATGATGTGTAAACACAGCCCCCCTCGCGAATGGGAGTTGCATAGCACAGTAATCATCGCCGGTGATATGATCGATGATTGGTTGGATGATCGGATAATTGAGCCCAAGGAACAAGGAGTGGTTGCCGAGGCTGTAAACCCGCCTCCAGTTGAATACGCCTGGCCCAACGGAGCTGGGATCTTTCTCGAACACGAAGCAGCCATAGCCATCAATGTCACGAACGCCCCACGCATTGTACTGCATGTGGTTTGATGTAATGGTTTGGTCAATTTGTTACGTGCGAATGAGCATCACATGACCGCCGTGAGCTGAACGAACAATAAACCACCAGCCATCGGCTGATATGATTCCAGGTCCTGGAATCATGAAGGCCAGCGCATTTGCGTCTCCTGCAACAATTCAAATTGGAGACCAAAAGGACAAAAATAAATAATCATGTTCAGAGTATGTGTGGAATTAAGATTACTAGTCGCTAACACGTGCACTTGCACGGGCTAGCTATCACTCTAAACACATAACATACCACAACAATGGACTAAGTAGAAAATACTCAAATTATTAATACAGGGTCGTTGAGGTCCTAATAATCCAAAATATTCATGATGTTTCTGCTCATATTTTTCAGCAAGAGAGATTTTAGAGTTTGATAGAACATATGGTGCACAACTATGTATAACAATTGTTGGGCAATATAAATGTTCTCACTACTGGAGATAGAAACCAATAATAGTGTTGTTGTACCTAATAATATTCTATATGATTCCGGTTATATTTGTATGGATGCTTTCTCATTCTTCCAAAGCTCCACTAAAAATCGAATACGCAGTGCTAAAGGACATGTGAAACAAAGTGCAAAAAAATTATTTGCCATGGAATTAAGATTCTTTTATTTTTTCATTTGTGAAAAAAATGTTTTGAGAAAAAAAGGCATACAGATACATCTGGAAAGGTTGAAAGTTGAAAAGGCCATGATGTTCTACGTCGAGGAACAACATAGGCAGAAAGGCTAGGCAAAAAACGCAGCCAATTGCTTCTGAAAATGGCTATGAAGTCAACAGTGTGAGGTGAACCTTCGAAGTAAAGTACAGAAAAACAAAGGCTAATTCTAACATTGTTCGGGTCCATAAAGGAGAATATAAAATAAGAGAAAATAATAATGCTTTTTTCTCAATATTTTCGACATCTCATTATGAAAAGAAAAAAAACTGAATGAATTCTCTAGCAATTGAGGTAGCTGCTATTTTACCTAGTTGTCATAACCCAAAAATTTGCAATATCCTATAGTGGCCACGTTATTGCCTAAATATTGCTAATATATCAAAATATTTGTTCCAAGAAAAATTACCAACCCAAAGAAATGGAGAGCTCTACTGTGCCATATAGGCATATCAGTGGGTAACAGCAAAATTTGATGGATCTAATACATATGTCAGAGGTCCTAGTGGTACTAACTGTGTATCTTATGTAGATTGGGTATGATTTCCTGTAGCACAACCTTCTGTTTCAGTGTCAATGTCGAGAAGAAATTCTGAAATACAGACATTTTAAAAAATTAGAGTCTTCTCAAGTACTTTTTTGTTACCATAACAATCCAATAATGAACTAAAGCAGCATGAATAGTAAATAAATTCTATTGCTGCAAGCAGAGAGGTGCATATATAGCACGTATACCCTATCAAACCTCGTTACTATTGATTGAATGTTCTATTCTCTCTCAGGAAATTTGTTCAAGGAGATTTATATCATTACGAATCCATGTGTTCCACCTCCAACTTCTGTATAGTACAAAATATAGCAGAGTGTCTACAGTGAAGCGAGATAACAACTGTAAACTGATCAGAAACAATCCAGTGGAGATATCCCTGCATCTCGAGCCATGATATGAACCTAATATATATAGAGGGCTATGTCCATTAGATAACAAAAGTACAAGGTAAAGAAAATTAAACAAAATAAGGTGAAACGCCATCATGTCTCCTTTGGGGAAAAGTCAACATCAGCTCGGATAGGTGAATGGGTGATGACGATTGATGGCAGCGCTGGCGGGATGGCACTTTGTCTTGTCAGCTTGAGTTATAGGATCTACATTTTCTTGTAACTTTGAATAAATAATAAGTTGACACTGCACATGGAAAAAGAAAACCAAATAAAGAAAAATCGACCATATTTTTTATGTGAAAAGGGGAGTTCAAGATTGGGATACCTATGTTGCACGCTCCTGGTAGCCCTTGCAGGATTAGAAAAAGGTCCCGATCCACATGTATAGCAGCCAAGTAAATAACATACGAGAACTTGGCAAAATTCCATGTTCAGTACTTAGCTGCATTTTGCTAGAAGAAATATGTAAATAATTAATACGACATTGGAGATAAATTAAAGCAAATACAAATAGAGAAATTATGTAGACATGTTTAAGAACAACGGTCCTCCCATTAATAGATTGCTAGTTTGCTGCATCCTAAAGCAGCGTATATCTGTACCCCATAACTTGACATAGTATGCCCCGCCCCATGAGCACCCTTGCTGGTCCACGTTTCATCCCTATATGCATGTCCTTGCATCCATGGCTTCCACCAAGTAGATGTGTTGGTGGACTGGATTAGGGCCGATGTTTGCGATCTGGGTCTGCTTCCCGCAAAGGTTCCATCGAGGAAACTCAAGTCGCGAGGGAGAGAAAGATTGAGGATTCTGCGCAGAAAAGAATAGAAGATGATGAATTAGATGGATATTAGCCATTATCGTGTTTGGGAAAGAAAGCTACAGCCTAAGAGTTGAGAGGTTAGATCGAGATCAAGTGTTACCGTGCTAGCGAAGGAAAGCTACAGAAATTTGCATCCATGGCTTCGACCAAAGTAGATACGTTGGTGGACTGGATCAATGCTGGCCTCTGCAGTCTGCTGCTCCTTCTTCCAGCAAAGGTTTCGCGGATGGAACTCAAGTCACGAGGGAGAGGAACATCGAGGATTCTGTGTAGAAAGTTTAGAAGATGGAAAATTAGATGGAGATTAGCCATTATGGTGTTAGGGAAAGGAAGCTATACATATGAGATGAGAGATTAGATGGAGATCAAGTGTTACCGTGCTAAAGAAGGAAAGCTGCAGAAATTTTGGAAAGCTGAGCGCTGGAGATGAGAGATTTATGGAGATTACGTGACATCTCCTTCTTATTGTATCATGATTAAAGGAGAAGGAAATTGTGTGATGATATTCCTTGATTTATGATGTGAGATCTCTTTTTTAGCATCATGACGTGGGATCTCTTTCTTTTTAAGGATGACTCAAGTCTTATCTTTTAGGAAAGCAAGTATCTTGTGATATATTTTTTTACGTGACATGTTTGTTTAATGTACCATGATTAAAATAGAATAAATTCTGTAATTATATTTTTTATTGTAGGACGTGAGATCTATAACGCTGATTCAAGTTTACTATCGTGTCATATCTTTCTTCGAATGCAAGAAAAGGTGGCTATAATTTTTACAATGAAAAACGATTATTTTTATTGAATTCTTTTATCACACTAGTAGAAGGCCCGTGCGTTGCCACGGGCCTTTAAATCTTTTTGTTGGTTGCATATGTAAATGTAATGCATTTCAAATTTCACATGCATAGAAAAAATATAATAGTAACAATCGGAAAAGGAACTTGATGCAATGCACTTCCATTATCCCACTTCACTTGCATCTTCATCATTTTCAATTCAGTTGCAATGTATTTTCATTAAAAATGTAATTTGGCGACATATACACAGAGAGCAATGATCCAACTAATGATTTGTTATATGTTAAGATCTACTTGATGCGCTTAAGATAATTCCCTATAGTGTCAGGAATATTGTCTTCGGCTTCATTCGTGCAGTACTTGGGCAATTATAGTAAAAAGGTCTTCGTTGACTCGTAACCATTCTGCACGAGCACTACATGTAGTTAGCATGAAGATTTCACATGAAAATGTAAGAATATGTAATAGAGTATTCACCTTGTAAATTGGCTGAACCAATTTTTTTGGCATTCATTCTCGAAAGTTTTTTTTTGGCATTCCAGAAAATTGTTTTCACATGGTGCTTTTTGTTCTTTTGTAGCATCTGTGGAAATATTTATTTTCCTTAAAACCATAAATACCCAACAACAGGAACTGCCATCCGTGGAGATGCTTAGGAATGCTACAAAAGAACGGAAACCATAGGCAGCTAAACGTTGTGAAGCTTATAAAGAAGAGAAGACCTAACAAAATCAACGGTCATGGGTATTCTATAACCCCATAACGGCAGATGGGCAAATTTGAGCACACCTTGGAATTAGGGGCTTATTTGAGTAGTGGGATCTAGTTAAGGGCACAAATGTAATTGACCCTTTCTTCTTCCAATGGTAAATGTGGAGAGAAAAGAGTTTGAGTACTCATCTGTTAAACATAACGCTAAACATTTATGAATGAAAACTTGTATGGTGGCACTGTTCTGCAGAAAGAGGGGTATTCTCGAAAAGTACAACACTTCCAAGAGTCCAAGACCATATACAAGCATATATACATATACATACATATATATATATATATATATATAGGGTGGGTCTATTATGATAACACACCAAAATGCCTTATTCTGCACACCACCAAGATCGCGCCGCCGCCCCTCCCCTCCCGGCCTTCTACCGCGGCAGCTGCCTGGGCAAGCCGCCGCCCCTCCCCTCCCGGCCTTCTTCCGTGGCGGCGGCCTGGGAGCGATGCTGCCCCTTCCTTCCCCGCTTTCTCCCGCGGCGGCGGCCTGGGAGCGACGCCGCCCTTCCCCTCCCGGCCTTCTTCCGCGGCAGCGGCCGGCAGCGACGCCGCCCCTCCCCTCCTGGCCTTCTTCCGTGGCGGCGGCCAGGCAGCGATGCCGCCCGTCGCCTCTCGGCCTTCTTCCGCGGCAGGCACCGAGCAACACCAGCCTATCGGCCTTCTTCCACGGCAGCAGCTCGGTAGCGCCGCCATCGAACTCCTCCGGGCCTGCAATTAGCTATACTTCATCAGATGTGGATTGGTGCTGCCTCGACATCAAACCAATTCAAGCAAGGAGGAGTGTGCGCAAGGTTGCTTCATCCACGGTAGCTTCTTGGAATAAGTCTGCATCGACCTTCAGAGCAAATCCTCCTTCCCCGTTCACCTTGAGCAACGTCCAGACTGCCCATGAACTTCTGAAGGACAAGTGGACTGCACGGGCGAACGTGAAAGTTGTGCAGGCGGACGAGACGGGAACTTCCTCCTGTAAACGCAAGGAATCACTGCATCACGAGGTAAGCAGTACACTTCCTCAACCATCTCAGTGTAGTTATCATAGACAAAGTAGTACAAGCAGTACAGCGCGCGATTATGCAGTACAAAACCTATGCAGTGCGGTTGCTTCAGTTTGTTGTGGGGGAAAATGCAGTACGCTTGTATAGGTTCATTACAGATAATGATGCAGTGCGGTTGCTTCAGTTCACCTTGCGGGGTGATGCAGTCACCATGCAATGCTTCGGCAGTACCATTTTGAACACATTGCAGTTCGCATGATTCAGTTCATTTAACCTGACAATGCAGCTCGGTCATTTTGTGTGCAGGAGATGACGTTCAGCAGATACAAAATGCCGCGCATAATTGACAGCACTGAGAACAACAACTTTCAGAAGAGTGGATATTCTTCTGAAAGAGATACTGGCTGGGTTACCCTTGAGATTCCTCGTGGATTCTTCACGACGACAAACAGGGTGCAGTACTCTCCACAAGAAGATTTTTCACATGACGAAGATGTAGTTGAAGATGACGATGATGTCACATTCGTCTGGGAAGGCACTCACCAACGCGATGATAAAGACGATGACGATGAAGATGAGCCGATAACAGTTCTCAACCCAGAGTATAAGCACGAGTTCACTACGTTTGGACAGCATGTCCAAACAGACAATGATGACGCAGTTGAACACGATGTTGCAGCAGATGATGATTATGTCTATGATGATGTGCCACTGCTCCAAAATTTTCAAACCAATCCACCGAGACATCGTCACAACACTGGATTACCACCACGTCCACCTGCCGCACCCTAAAACAGAGCTCAGTGTCCACCTGCTGCACCGAAAAATAGAGCTCCAACCAGACCTGCTGCATCAACTTCGATGCTGCGGCCACCAACGGTGCCTCGGTCAAAAGTAAACAGCAGGTACAAATCCTCCTCACTGTTACCGCCGCGAGATCCTCAACTACACACATCTGCTATAACCCCTTCATGTCCAATACAACCCGGCGAGCTGCAAACATCATCAGACGAACGACTCTACACACATGTAAGTTTATGGTCTGAAAAAAATAAATAGTTGCAGTCCATTCAGATAACATTGCAGTGCACACTGATATTTCTTGTGAGATTTGGCTAGGAACATTGCAAATGCTTTATTAAACTCGTATGCACTCCTCGTATTCAAAAAATAGAACAGAACAAATTTTCTCATATAGCATTTCAATTAATGCAGGATAAAAACATGCAGTTGAATCTCGTACCTGCTGCTGGAATGAAATTCACCATGTACGACAAGGCATGGGACTTTTACAACAATTATGCAAGATGTGCAGGGTTTGGTATACGCAAGAGGGCAAAACACTGGACAAATGCCTACATTGTCTGCTTAAGAGAAGGGGTCCACAAGCAGGCTGTGTCAGATTATCACCGGGTACGTCAGAAAACATCAAAAAGGATTGGCTGTAATGCAAAGATTAGAGTCAAAAAAAGGAAGGATGGCAAATTTGTGATAGAAATGGTTCAACTCAACCACAATCACAAGATGTTGGAAAGCCCCGGGATGCTTTTGCACATGCGATCGCACAAAAAAGACGATCCTTTGATAGACCAGTTAGTGAAAGACATGCAACTGGACAACCACACACATGCTCAGATGATGTCGACGCTGTCGCGTATGTCCGGTGGTCTGCAGTACATGGGACATACTAGCCGCGACTGGGTAAACAGGTAAGCACGTAACAGAGCATATCTCTTGAGCATTCTGTCTGTAATTATTCCCTGTTTGGTGAGATAAGTTTGCATTGTCTCTGAAAATGCAGGAAACAGAAGTTTGCCAGAGAAGAGTCTGAAGATGATGTCAAGAAACTTCTGAATTTCTTCGAGAAAATGCAAAAGATAAACCCAGAGTTCTTCTATGATTATGACGTTGATGCAGATAACCGTGTAAGAAACGTCTTTTGGGCGAACGCAAGTTGCAGAGGATCGTATGAAGATTTTGGAGACTGCGTTACATTTGACACGACGTATAAAACTAACAAATTCCACATGCCGCTGGGAGTGTTTGTGGGGGTGAACCATCATCTACAGAGCACCATATTTGCTGTTGCACTCGTGCGAGATGAAACAATACCATCATTTGAGTGGGTTTTCAAAACCTTTCTGAGGTGTATGAACAACAAGCCGCCAATCTGCATGCTCACAGGTACAAAAAATAAAAAACACCTGCATACTTACGTTTTGTTTTGTTTTGTGCACTTATATTTCTTCCATCTATCTTGCAAACACACAAACAACTTAATAAAAAAACACTGTTTGTCTCTTCTCAGACCAGTGTTCTTCGATGAAGGCAGCATTAAAAACTATCCTCCCACAAACTCTGCATAAGCTGTGTCGGTGGCATATCATGAAGAAGTACAAGGACCACCTCGCCTTGCTGTATAAGGCGCACGAGAAGCTCAAGGACGAACTCAATGCAGTGCTGAACCACCCACTAATGCCGTCAGAATTTGAACGAGCATGGAAGAACCTCATTCAGAGGTACAACTTGCAAGACGACGAAGTGATGAATTCACTGTGGGATGACAGGCACGAGTGGATCTCAGCTTACTACAAGGAAATTTTCTGTGCTCGGATGACTTCCACACAGAGAAGCGAGAGCATGAACCGCATACTGAAGAAAATTTTGTCAGGGAGAAGCATGATCTCCATCTGTTTGCTCAGCAGGTGGACAAGTGCATTCAGACCAGGAAGGCCGTCGAGCACGCAGAGACAGTAGCAAATGAGGTAAACAAAATGTCAATCAAAAACTGCTTAAAAATATGACTACAAAAACAAACAATTTTTTCATTTCTCTGGATCGTAACAGTGCATTTGTGATCATGCAGTCAGAGGTAAAAACAACAACAAAGTATGGCTTCGAAGTTCAGCTATCAAAAGTGTATACAAGGGCAGTGTTTGCAGATTTCAGAGAAACACTCTACCGTAGCACTGTATTCAGAGCAGAACGGTGCCCTGAGAACCCGACAAAGTATCTCGTACACCACTACAACAGATCGGATGCATTTGACTGGGCAAGGCATAATTTCCAAGTGGTCGCCGATGAAGAGAAAGGTGTCTACGAATGTGAGTGCAAACTCTGGACACACACAGGTGAGACTCCTAGCAAAAAAAATTCTAGATTCTCATAGTCATGCACGAAAGCTAACTTACTGAACTTTAAAAGTACATATGCATGTGTAATTCACAAAACTAAATGAAGTTCACTTCTTTAAAAAATGAACAAATAATGAAAAAAATATATGTTTACTAATTTCATGCAGTTCACTTACAGAACAAAAAAAATCATGTGTTTGTCTGCAGGCCTCTTCTGCGTCCATGTCTTATGCATGCTTTCTCATTTGAGAGTACTCAACATTCCTGAGGTGTACATCATGAAAAGATACACCCGTAATGCAAGATCAGATGCAACGTTTGACAGAAGAGACTACGAACAAACAGCACCAGATGGAACCTCGCTTTTTTGCCGTAGAAAATTGCTGACAGAAACAGCAATGGACCTTGCAAACAGAGCGACAAGGTCCGACGCTGGGTGCCACAGAGCGTTGTCTGGTATGAGGGCACTGATAGAGGAAGTTGACGTGCTCAACGAAGAAGAAGAAGAAGAAGCAAAACTAAAGCAAGCAGAGAAATCCCAGCATGACAATAATGTCGAGCAAGTAGAAAATACTGAACACATCGGAACTGGTGCTATCAAAAAAGAAACAATTCTTCCACCTCCTGTTTCAAACACAAGAGGAAGGAAGAAAGGGGGAGATGCAACCCAGAAAAAGGTGGCATGCAAGGAGAAAAATGATGACAAAAACAGTAAGCCACAGCCTGAGCTGGACAGTGATGGTCACCCACTGGGAATAAGAAGGTGCAAGACATGTAATGAAATCAGCGGCCACAATTCCAGGACGTGTACAAAAAGAAATGAACAAGAAAAACAAGGACATGGAGATGCACAACAAAACAGAAATTCCACTCACAACACTAAGAAATGGACGAAACCGAGACGTTGTAGCATCTGCAAAAAGAGGAAGAGACACAATTCAAGAACCTGCCCCAAAAGAAAAAGAAAAGATCAGAAAATGAGGAAGACGAAGAAGGTGAGATCAAAGAAGAAGATGATGACAGAACTGAAGAAGAAATGGCTTATGAAGAAGCAGATGGAGAAGAGGAGGAAGAAGAAGAGAGTGAAGAGGACGAAGAACGTGAAGAAACTGAAGAAACAGTGGCGTATGAAGAAACAGATGATGAAGATGATGAAGAGGAAGAAGAGAGTGAAGAGACTGAAGAGAGTGAAGAGGACGAAGAACATGAAGAAACAGTGTCAACAAGACCACCACAAGGAAATGCTGCTGTACAGAAAAAACCGAGAACAACACCACTTTCAAAAAACAAGGTAGGAGCAAAGAAGGATGCAGTTCACAGCACTGGAAAACGAAAACCACCATCAACCAGCACGCGGGGATCAAAGAAGGATGCAGTTCACAGCACTGGAAAACCAAAGCAGCCATCAACCAGCACGCGGGGAGCAAAGAAGGATGCAGTCCACAGCGCTGGAAAACCAAAGCAGCCATCAACCAGCACGCGGGGGGCTACAAACACAAAGGTGCAGAGACAAGAACCAGCAACACCGCCATGGAAAACAAAAGAAAGTGCGACGTTAGACACGCTCCAGTCACCGTGCAGAAGCAGCAGGTTAACGACCAAATAGATGAATAGACAATAAATTAATCGTATGCATAGCAGTTTGCTTATCTCTATGACTTATGTATCAGTTTAAATTTTGTGTAAACACAAATTTCTCGTTGACTATGAGTTATTCAACTAAACCATGTAAAAGAGAAAATGGTATATAGAGTATACCATATATATATAGCAGTCTTGAGTAAAACATTGACACATTTTGATTCAAAAACCATGTAAAAAATGCTGTTAGCTCGCTGCAGTCCAACGAGTAGTACATATAAAACGCATTTCAATATGTAGTATGGAACTTGCAAATATGCAGTACGCTTCGAACTATCATGCAATACTATAGACTAACTACATGTAGTACACACCATACAAATTGGGAAAAAATGTGGAAACATGTAGTGCTCAGCTAACATATAAGCAGTTCACATATTGTAACCATATAAACACAAATTTCCCACTGAATAATAATTGAAGTGGCTCAGATCACAAAAGTGCTTGTTACAAAACACTCAAAAAAGATGAAGCGTTCAACACGCAAAAGTACTTATTACAAATCAACCTCATAACCTTAGACAATCACGTCAAACGTGATTCTAACCGTACGATCCTCGAGTTCAAAGAAGTTGAGGACAACAACTTGCTCAGACTTCAGGCCACTATCAATGACAAATTCGTTCCACCCTTTGTGCAGACACAGCTGCCCGTCAGCGCCTACAGTGTACTTGGCTGGTTGAAGGTATCCATTACCAAGAAGAATTCCTTTCTTCTTGAGCCAGACATACCTAACAGCTCGTTTAGGAATTTTCTGTAAAAAATAATAAAACTGTTTGAGAACGAAACTAGCAGTACAATTCTCATACTGTGCACAGAGATAGATGAAGTGCACAACAGTCCAACGAGTAGTACATATAAAACGCATTTCAATATGCAGTATGGAACTTGCAAATATGCAGTACGCTTCGAACTATCATGCAGTACTATAGACTAGCTACATGTAGTACACACCAAAAAAATTGGGAAAAATGTGGAAATATGTAGTGCTCAGCTAATATATAAGCAGTTCACATATTGTAACCATGTAAACTAAAACATAAGCTACATGCACACAAGCATAAAAATAAAAACAAGAAATAAGAACACATTGCAGTACACTTCAAAAAACAAAGAAAAAAGTGCGTTCCTAAAATACTGCAAATTCAGAATGCAATGGAATTATACAAAAAAACACAAAGAAAAAAAATCATATCTACGAATCATACCATCTTGTAGTGAGTCTCCACATCTGTTGGCGTAAGCTGATGGACAAAAGGACTCGTGCAGCCAAGGCCACGCCGAATCAAGGCAGAATAGAACGCAGAAACGTTGATCTGGCCCATATCCAATCCTTCCGTGAATACTGTACCATATGCAAGCTGCTCGGCTCGCCCAGTTCGGCACAACACCTTCCCACCACGACGAGCACGACGGGCCTGCGAGCAAGCTGAACAATTGCAGTGCGTCGGCACACCACAACCATGGCCGCAGCAGAAGAGATACGCACAGGGGCCTGGAGCCATCGCAACAAAAATCTAGAAAAGCAAAAAAAAATAATAGGCTGGAGAAAGGAGAGAACTTGCGGCTAGCGCAGAAATGAAATGCAAAGGAAGGGTATAAGTTAGCCTTCATTTATATAAGAGGAATGCAAAAAGGTCAAAACTGAAAATTAAAGGGGACTTAATGGAAATTATGTTCCCAAGAATAAAGGACAATCAATAAAGGCTTATGTTACCAAAGAAAAAGGAACGAAAAAAGAAGGTGTACTTTGACTGCAGCAATTCCCACGAACAAAACCGCAGATCATTAAAAAATAATACTCTGAAAAATTATAATCCACACACCATTTTATGTGTGCAGTTCTCCAAATTCGTACCAGGAAGTTCACTATATGTGTGGATGAAGTGCAGTACATGATAAAAAAAGCAAAAGAGAAGCACTTTCGCAGCATTGGCATAGCCAGTCACAACTTTTTGGCAAAAGGAGGATGCACGCAGTGCAAAATGTGTACACCTGCAGCACAGAACTATGACGAATGCAGTGCGCATAGGAGCACAAAAGCAGTGCACACCCGTACACTAAGAAAAAAGGATACGAAAGAGGAAAAACAATAAAGAAAAATGATACCGATGCAGTGCACAAAAATGTAGCCCAGAAAATGTGCAGTACGGTATGCGTGCACATGCAGTACTGAAACTAAATCAATGCAGTGCACGCATGATTTACTAAAAAAAGCAGTGCACGCCCCAACGTTGAAAAAGTAACAAAGGAAAAAAATTGACCACCCAGGTGCTACCGGCCCCAGCCAGTCTCGTAATAGGTCTGCACCCACAGAAGGGGAGTCGTTCTGAGCCACAGTGAATGGGGTCGGTTGCACATGGGCCCACAGGTCATAGAGCATATAGCTAAGAGCGCCGTGTATAAGCGCCCAGATAAGTATACGGAGGAGTTCGACCAGTATGCCTCGCCAGCACTTATAAACAGGTCGGGCGCGCCTTCCGCGGGCGAGGTGGGACTAAACATTAGGACGCACACACAGCGAAACGGGAACCAAGCCGTGCTCACAGGCCGACTTGGACCCAAGTACGTCTCTAAACTAGCCAAACACAGGCCCAACAAGGCCGACTAAGAAAAAACAATAAGTTTAAAAAAAATGGGGGGGGGGGCACCCCCCCTTTCCCCACCCGTCCCGTACCAGCGATTGTAGTAGGTACAAGCAAAAACAAGATGCAGTACGTAGCTGTAAACAATGCAGTGCATTACGTTACACGATGTAGTGAGGTATGGCAATCCAGTTCCCTATTACCCCTACACGAATAAATAAACTCAAAAAACAGTGAAGTACGCACATGTATACACAAGTGCAGTACTGAATTCTAGAAGATGCAGTGCAGGACTATATACTAATGCAGTTCATTATCGCACAGGATGCATGTATAAAACGTAACAAAATGCCCGTTCACATAGAAAAATATGGTGGTTAAAAAATGTGCTGATCAAAAATAAAACAAACCCACCTTAAAAAAAACCACACGTTCGCATACAACCACCTGATCGGAGAAGTTCCATCGCCACAAGCCCACGATCACAGATGCAAAAACCAACCCACGATCCGCACAACCGCATCATCAGCGCGATCGTGCAGTTCATCCGACGAGGCCATCCCACCCCGCGCCCTCCCCTTAAATTCAGACCCCTGCCAAAGGCTTTCTCATCCACAAACAACACAAGTATCCATTGCGCTCCCACCAAAAGCACCAAGCCCTGCCACCGACGATGACGTTCACCGACGAGTACAAGGGCGACAACGCTGTGGAGGCGCACGGCAACACCAAGTTGCACGTCATCCACACCAACGACAGGAAGCAGATGGCGATCACCCTCGCGCAGTATGAGCGCCACCTCAGCCTCCAGCACCACAAGATCGTCGGCATTGATCTCGAGTACGACAACGACCCTGAAGCGACGCAGAAACCCGCCCTCTGCCAGCTCTCCATCGGCAAGAATCACCCGGTGCTGCTCTTCCAAATGAGCGACAGTGAAAGGTGCACCGTCTTCGACAACTTCCTCGCTGACCCCAGGTACACCTTTGCAAGCTTCTCCATCGACGGTGACAAAACCAGGCTGGAGCGCGTCAAACTGGAGGTCGCCAACTTCGTCGACATCCAGAAGGAGTGGAGGGTGCCCGAGGCAACCAAGCCGTTGGACTCCCTCGGAGACGTCTCCAGCGTGCTCATCGACGACTACTACAACAACATGAAGAAGAAGATCACCGACGATGAGCACCAACGCTGGGCCATCCTGCCTCTGTCCAGGAGGCACATCGAGTATGCGGCAAAGGACTCCTACGTAGCATACGAGATATGGAACCGCATCACCCTCACCGAGGATGGCCTTCGCCGTGCAAAGCTGGAGAAGGAGGAGCCCCCCAAAAAGCGCGCCAGGAGCAGCTGGGGATGGGGAGAGCCTGACTGGTGAAGAAGAAGATGGTGGCGACCAGGAGCCAACAATGCCAGCGTTCTTTTAAAATTATCATCAAATTTGCTTTCTGTTGTTTGCTTATGTATCGTTAGTTTGCTTGTGTGCTGAACCTAGTTTGCTTGCCATGCACAATCGCTTTGTAATGATGAAATCTGATTATGTTAGTTTGCTTTCTGTTCAACTTAGCTTGCTGGTGATGAAATTGTCGTACATAATGCAAACAGGACGCATGCAGTGCAAGTTGCGCACGAATGCAGTACAAAATTTGTCGAATGAAGTCTTAACATACCCAACAAAGCAGTGCACGAACATAAATTTGAAAAAAGGAATACATAAGAGCAAAAACACAAATAGAAAAACGCAAAAACACGTAAAATAATTCAATACAGTCCGGAAGTACACGAAAGTACAGCACAGAACCATAATGAGTGAAGTACATGTATGATTTACTAAGCAGTGCACTCCCATACATTGGGAAAAAGATTACATAATACCAAAAAGATGGAAGCAAAAAAAATGGCAACTATACATGCAGTACGCAATGCGTACACATGCAGTACGGAACCCTGATCAATGCAGTGCACACTCCAACATTGAAAAAAACACATAGGGCAGAAAAATAAAAAAAATAATTCAATACAGTCCGTTGTGTTGTTCTTTGTTTCATGTATGCAAGATTTTGATAATGTCCGTTGCTTGTGATCAATTGCTTTCGCAGAAATTAGTTTGCATTAGAACAAGTATCTACACAACTTTGAAAAATTTAATGAGTGACACCAAAACATACTATGCACATACAAAACATAACAGTCCACAAAAAATACTAATTATATAAAAATAAAAATTAATATTGATATATCCATATACCTTTCTAAACAAACGTGAATACAGTTCATAGAACGAACATAAGGCAGTTCAACAAGTGTATGCGTGAAGTGCAGTACATGCATAAATGAAGAACGACAAGGGCCCCAACACACACACTTGCTACATGAAGTGCAGTACTCAACATTGGTGTAAGCAGTACAAATAACAAGGGCCCCAATACATAAATGAAGAACGACAAGGGCCCCATCAAAGGGGACGCACGCAAAAACCCACCCGGACCCCACACACCCTAAGATAGACAGGAGGGCGACGGGGTATGACGGACTCGCCTACGCATGCGGCGCCGTGGCAAGCCGCGTTGCCGCCTGCTCCGGCTCGTTCCAGGCTCGGCCTCGCAGGGGGATGTGGAGGGGGGGTCACGACCCCCCCTCTCCACCCCCTGCTCGGCCTCACGCTAACGCACGCAGTGCGCTTGGTTGACAGGCACAGTGCGGACATTCTGTTTTCCCATCAAAGGGGACGCGCGCAAAAACCCACCCGGACCCCACACACCCTAAGATAGACAGGGGGCGACAGGGTATGACGGACTCGCCTACGCATGCGGCGCCGTGGCAAGCCGCGTCGCCGCCTGCTCCGGCTCGTTCCAGGCTCGGCCTCGCAGGGGGATGTGGAGGGGGGGTCACGACCCCCCTCCCCACCCCCTGCTCGGCCTCGCGCTAACGCACGCAATGCGCTTGGTTGATAGGCGCAGTGCGGACATTATGTTTTTCCCATCAAAGGGGACGCGCACAAAAACCCACCCGGACCCCCACACACCCTAAGATAGACAGGGGGCGACGGGGTATGACGGACTCGCCTACGCATGCGGCGCCGCGGCAAGCCGCGTCGCCGCCTGCTCTGGCTCATTCCAGGCTCGGCCTCGCAGGGGGATGTGGAGGGGGGATCACGACCCCCCTCCCCACCCCCTGCTCGGCCTCGCGCTAACGCACGCAGTGCGTACAAGAACAATACAAAAAATATATAGACAGCTAAAAAATTGGGGGGGGGGGCCCAACCCCCCATGTACCTTAACGTACAAACAAATAAAAAAACCAACTACAAAACGCAACTATAGGCCAAAAGCAATGCGTTTTTTCTTTTGGCAAAAAAAGCAGTTCGGTGTGATAAAGCAATGCAGCTTCGGCATGCACACACGTGTAGCACTTTGCTTGAATGCCAAAAAATGCAGTTCTCTTATATTGGACAAAGAAGTTAGGCATCAAATGCGATACAGTTTATCGAACACATATCATACATATAAAGCGTGACAAAAATGCCAGTTCGCATAGACCGTGGTCGTCAACAAAAAATAAAATTATACACTTATATATAGTGTATCAGTTATTGATATAAAATACACATACATATACAAAATCATCCACATGCACTGCTGCATAAACGAACAAGAAGAAACACAACGACAAAAAAAAGTCTTTTTCATACCTTGTCTACCTTAGTCAGCACACACAAACACAACATCAAAACCTAGCTATTGTCCACGCACAGCCTTTTGCACCCAGTAGAAAAACAGTGCCCCAAATGACTGTTACTGCGTCTGCGACTGCTTCTACGATTGCGACAGGGAAGTGAGCCCGAGGTCCGCAATCAGTTCACGTAACTCAAGCGACATGTCTTCATAACACAACATGTTCAAAGGATTGAACAGCAGCTGGAACATGTACTCCGCCTTCCAATCTTCAGCAGCTGGCTGAAAAAAAGAAAACAAATGCAAACAAGTGATTAAAAAAAAGTTGTCATAAAGAACAAAAAAGTAAAAAGAAAACAGAGAAGCTATTACGTCGGATTTCAAAATTTTCTCAACTAGACGTTGGCCGTCATACAACTGTGTCATCCTCAGAACATAGATTCTGCACTCATTTGCTCCCTGCGCTAGCACGACCGGGTAAGATGGCTTCTCTGCCAATTTAACCCAGTCAGGAAGGTTCCTCGATTTATACATTTTTTCACCATAAATCGCCTTCAGCAGCTGAGTCATCCTCCTCATCTGGCAAAAAAAGAAGCACAAGGTAAGAATAACACACATCACGGATCAAAAAGTTGATATTCAAATGAACCAAAAAAAAGTTGTTCTCAAACATCTAAAACAATCCCTCTTTTAAGTGCACGTGTGAGAAAAATGCAGTTCTGTCGCGCATATGTTGAAGTTCACTACATAAACAATTGCAGTTTATAAAAAAATACAGTGGGAGAAACACAAAGAAAGCTTTACGCTTGGCAAAGAAAAAATAACATACCACTTCAGTGCAATCTGCGTGGTAGTCAGTCCTGCGCCACCTTGTCGTGACATCAGGATGGCCAGTGTACTTCCTACTGTCATGGATATCAAGGGTCTGGCGATGCTGGTTCATCGTGTATAAGGAATAATGACCATCCTTGAATCGCGACATCATAATTTGTTCGCATAAAAAAATGAATTCAAAAGTTCTTTCGACACGTACCACGAGGACCACTGTTCCAAAAATAACTATAAAAAGAAATGCAACAAACCAGGAAAAATAAATGACAAAAAACAATGAATTTACTAGTTTTGCATCCAACAGGTTTGCGCCATCGTTCACAAAAAATTTGAACTGCTTAACTGCATCTTCTAAAACAAACGAGCTATGCAGAACTGGCAACACGGGATTTCCGTCATTATCTCTCGTCACAGAGGTTTCCATTTGAAGAACGTACTGCCACACAAAAAAGAACAAAAAAGGACATGAAAAAAAAGAATAAACAATGCAAGCAGGCATGGACATGAAAAAGCTCAGTGCAGTAGGAAAGAATGGCAGCAAACGTTTACCGTGATAAATAAAGGTGAAAGTAGCAAACGTTCACCGGATTGATAAGCTAAACCCAATTCAGGGTCTTGCTTCCAGTACTTGATGACAAAATCCATGATATACGAATCCACTAAAGCTCCTTTGGCAAATGTATCATAGATATAGTCGATATTGTAAGTATCGACATCACCAAAAGGACCATGCACCATAAAGAACACATTCCTGCAGTAAACATACACAGATGGGATCAATAAAATTAGAATTAAAATCAAAACACACAAAAAGCATGAAAGGGCACATGCATCACATAAAAAACTTACTCAATGGTATTTGGTTACAAAATCTTTGCTGAGAACAAGATCCTTTATTTTAATCGCCTCATCCATATATCTGAACCTCGGAGGCTTCAATTTCTCTATAGAGCATCTCAACTTAAAAGCCCTCTCACCTGCCCTCTTGTTCAAAAATACTTCAACCTCATCCAAATGAGGACGATTAATTGCTGCACTCCTAGTCCTAGTTGCACATGCACACGGTGTAACAAAATCATTATCATCAACATCATATACATAGTGTGGAGAGCTAGGTCGAGAGACACTTCCACCATCAGGTCCAGTTGCCACATTTGTGTTCAAACCAGAATTATCTGGAGAGATTTCAATGACACAATCCTCCATAACCACATCAGAACCCTGGGACTCAAACAGTGACGTACAGCCTTCATGAAGCCCCCAATCAAAACCTAAAAACATGTAGAAAAAACATGGAAGCACTCAGTACAAAACACAAAAACCAAAAAACATGTATAGAGAAAAAATATAATGCATCCCACTGTTGTATACAGCAATGCAGACCGCACTTGTATATAGCCATACAGCCCACATATAAATAACAATGCAACCCACTTCTCTACAGCAATGCAGCCCGCACTTCTATACAGCAATGCAGCCCACATGTAAAAGAACAATGCAGCCCACTTCTCTACAGCAATGTAGCCTGCACTTGTATACAGCAATGCAGCCAACATATAAATAACAATGCAGCCCACTTGCCCATAAAGAAGCGGAACCAAGCAGTAGTCAAAAATAAAATAAAGCGAGGATAAAGAAGTTCAATAAAACAACCTTTATATGCAAAAATTAGAAGTGATGTTAAATCAAGGCAACACTTCCTCGATGTTAGCCAGCTATAGAGCATGGCCTTTCTGATGTAGCCAATGTGCTCCACCCCAAACTTAGCAACTCGAACACCATCCCATGTCTGCAAGAATTGAAACATATAGAATCCACAATCATGCCTGCAATAAAAAGAATTAAAAACATCAGTTTCACAAAAATTAAGTGAAAAAAAACTTGAACGGTATGATACAGAAGGGCTGTAAAGAACGCACCCATTTGGCTGCAATGGGACAATGGCATGTTTCAACACAAATCCATCAAGTGTGGGAGGATTTAGCGGCTCATCAAAACTCAAGCTACCTTCTTTCCATGCACGCTTAATATTTTTAACCCTCCTCCTAAAAACCCTGACCGCATCAGGGCTACCAGGTTTGTTGAGCGAGTCAAGAAATTCAAACCGCCTTTCTTTCACATTTAACGCAACTACACAATAATGACCAACACCATCCCTCGTATCTGGCGGATCAAAAGTTGCAAAAAGGACCTGTTGGAAGCATGAATAAATAAATAAAATTATTATAACAAGAAAAAACAGAATGCTATAAAAACAAAACAGGCAAAATACACATAAAAACGTCTCTCACCATATCCTTTTTATCAACACGCTCCTCGGCTTTTGAAGAGAACATCATTTTAACACTCCTGCCTACAGTACCACCATTCCAAATATTTATCTGCAAATCAAAACCAAAAATCAAATAAGCAAAACAAGTCGTCGCACGAAATCGGAAAAGAAAATGAAAAAAATAAAACAAAAATTTCTGCATTCTTACACAAATATGGTACGGGACAACCATTGTCGGAGATCTCTTAAACTTATCTACCAGCAAAGAAACCCCAAGATCTACAAGCCTTGTAGTGAGCATCCCTTTATCCCAAAAGGATTGACCAACTTCGCCAATGCTAATATCACCCATCTCAGTTTTAAAAGCAATCATGTCCTTGAATTTTTCATGAAAAACTCAAACATAAGATACTAAAAAAATAACAACAAATAAAACGGGTAAATACAAAAATTAGATAATACATATGAACAAAACAATACTTCTTCTTGTCCTTCTGAGCCCTTGTAACAGCAGCGTACAACTTATTGTATCTTTTCAGAAGAGCTGGATCAATGCTCGACGGTGTCACAACAGGGAGTTCATCATCTGTAATAAAAAAGATGAAGTTCACTTATACAAACAATGAAGTTTAAATATTAAGATAAGGGAATTCTGCTAGCTATTTTGAAAATTATAGACAAAAGATCAAAGTTTCAGTTATCATTAAACATCTAATACAGATACCATAGTAATTAAACAACATGAATGAGAAAAACATCAAACTGCACCGTTAAAAAATCTCTTGCCTTCAGTGTCAGAGTCTTTAGGCTGCTGTTCTTCAGAACTGAGCAAAATATTTTCTTGCATAGGTTGCGACGAATCCACCACGACCTCACTGGACTTTCCTTCTGCAGCAACATCAGCATTCTCTCGATTTACAACAGTCTGGTCAATAGCAGCTTCCTTAGATACTTCAACTACATGAGGCTCCACTATCGATACTTCCAGAACATCATTGGACACCAGAGAGACAGGGGAAGCAACAACACTAGCAGCAGGGGCAACATTCTCCGGTGGCTTTTCAATGCCAACATCAGAATCTTCATGCCGACTGGTGGGAACAGCATCATGGGATCCTTGAGCTACAGAAGGATCTGCACACTCAACGACAACCGATACAGAAGCATCAACACTGACACGGCCATCAACAGCACAACTGCCCTGATTCAGATCAACATGGACTTCCACGTTTTGTTCTCCAACCTGTGGAAAATTTAAAAAACACCCAGTAACACAAAAATAAGCATGGGGATAACCAACACAACAACACACAACACACTTATGTCAAAAGACTGCTGGCAACATACACATAACAACTATAGTCCACATATGCAAAACAACACCAACACACGTGTGTCAAACACAACTACAACTGCAACCCACATATACATAAAAAAACTGCAGTTTGCTTTGACAAACGCTGCAGTTCAGTTATGTTAAATACTGAAGCTCACGTACGTAAATAAGTATGGATCACGCATGCCAAAAAGAACTGCAGTTCACTTCTGTCAAACAGTGAAGATCACACATGTAAAACTATTGCAGCTAACATACGCAAATGAAAATGCATATGGATGAACATAACAACGTACATCAAGTTTATAACAGACAACAAAAAATTAGATTACAACCCACTAACAGAACAAGTAATACAACTATACCTTATCAGCTACAACATCCAGAGGGGACACTGCATCACCCAAGACCTCATCCTTCCCAGAGCAATCGTAAGTCTATTTGTGCACATCACGAGCAGCGACACCAGTCTACGGGCATAGAACAAACCAAAAACAAGAAATAAGATGGTACCGACCGAAAAAGAAAAAACTCCAACTATGCACAAGCAATACACACTTCACAACAGAGAAGTACACAAAAAAAATATGGGAACCAAACAAATGTAAGTTCAGATAAAAAGGGAAGCATGGCAGAACAGACATGGCAGGAGTATTTATACCTGACGAAATCCATCGTCTCTAGTTCCATCGACACCAGAAGATTCCACTCCAGCCTATAACAAAAAAAACAAAAATAGTGAGGAGCAGTCAACATAATACTCAAAAAAGAGGTCCAAAGCCACAAAAAAACCTAGAACATACATTATCAGCGCCAACGCCAGCGTCCTGACGGATCATTTCATCCACAATATGCCCAGCATCCTTCTCATACCGACCGCATTTTTCTTCTTGTGAATGTCTCAATTGAGCATACGAAGAACGAACATTTGTCACTGCAATCTTCAGGCTTTCAATCACACCACAATCAAAATTGTGAGCAGCAACAATATCTTCATCTCGTGGGCCATGGCCAACAGGGAAAAAACCAGCAACTGTCCTCAACCTGTCACCAGAGGTTGGCAAATCTTTAGTCAGCTTCAAAACCTTCAGAAGAAGATCATCAATCTCCTCATGCTTTTTGCCGCCAACAAATGTCTGTTTATAAGAGCTTGTATTATCAAACATCTATCGAGGCATGAAACCACGAGTATGCGGCACCTCATCATCACAGGCAGGAAGCTGACTACAGATAGGCTCATAAAACCTATCATGAATGCTAGGCCCCGCAGCAGAGCTGCCGTGTACAACTGCAACAGGACGGTTGTACACAATATCACCTGACGCCTTCCACTGCAAAAAAAGACAACACGCAAAGAGAAGTACTAATGTGAGTACTAGAAGAGTTCACATTTATAATGACTGCACATTTTAAAAAAAATCTGATATTAAAAAATCAGCTGCACTAACCGACAACTTCCCAAATTTGTAACTTTCCAAGTAAATCTTTCCCTTCACAAGCACATCCTCATTGTACAACTTCATCAGGTCCTTGGTCATCAGGTATGACGCGCGTGGCGTCAACGTGTGCATGACTGAAAATTTGCGAAGCTTCAAGCAGTCAAGATACATAATCAGGGGGACAACGGCACAACCCTCTGCACAATTCTGCTTGTTGCCTTCTGATTGCCACCTAACCACAGCTGCCTGCAACTAATCAACAACAAGCTGACAAAAGTCCATCTGAGCCATAGCCGCATAATCCATGTTCTCTACCATCGCAGCAACTCTACCCAAACGAACTGCAGGCCCCGGGCACAACAAATTCTGGTAAAGTATCAGGAAGAACACCTTCACAGCAAGGTCAACACTCACATAATCATCTTCCTCCACCAACACCTTCAACTTCTCAAGCAAGTCCTTGACACCTATACTTTTTGAACGGTCAAAGCCAAGCTCATCCTTGAGGGCAGTCAACGATTCATCATGGCCGCTGGAAGCAGTCATGGGTGCAGTGTGACGTCCCATAGGTAAATCAAAAATATGATGAACTGCATCACAATTGATTCGAAGAACCCTGCCATTCCCAAAGTCCATTAACATAGTGGCAGGATCAATCACTCCCATCAAATAGCACATAAGAATGCACGACACATTTTTCTTTACTGTCAGATTAAAGACAACACCAAATCCAGCATCCCTAACACGGCTGCAATGCGCCTCTTTCAACAAAGAAGCAGCCTTGCAAACAGTGGGAAGCGACAAACGCACAGTCTTGTTAAATCGAGAATCATCTCCCTCACCATCATCTTCAGTTGCATTGCTCTTACTAGACTTCTTCCTCTGTGTAAAGGGAAATGCAGTCCACATTAGAAGATTAGGCATAAAAAAGAGACATAGAAAATACAGAAAGAATAACAAATGAAGGAAACAAATGCAGTGCACTTCAACAAACCTTTGGAGCAGCATCCACCTCCTCGCCAGAATCACCACCAACATCTTCGTCGACATCATCATGGGCACGCTTGGGTACACTCTTAGATGAACCACAGTCTTTGCGTCTAGAAGGATGAACACCCTTCACATAATCAGCAAGCACAAAGTCGTCTTCATCAGAATTGGGACCTTCAGTAACATGTAGTCATTTGCGCTGAGGATCATCACTTCCACCAACTTCAGCGGTTCTCTTGCCAAGATTCTTCTTCATTCCAGCAACACGTGGACTCCGCCGAGGTGTACCACCTTCCTCAGCAACAGTACTCAACCTCCTCTTCACCTTGCCAAATTTACCACCCTTGGCACCATCTGCAGTTCTCCTCTGCTTCTCCTTTTCAGCAAACTCTTTTGACTCAATTTCAAACCTCAACTTCTTCTTGCTTTGCTTCAACTCATATTGACCATCCAATCCTGTGTAACTTCCTCTGTACCATCAACAGACTGCGACTATGTTTCAGACAAGACAGGACGTCTCTGATCAAAGCTCACACCAACATTACCCTCTACAAAATAATGGTCAATCAATTGAGTAACCTCCTCAAACCCAGGCGCCCCAGCATGGAAAACAGACAGTACGTCAAAATAAAGTTTGTCTATGCTTGTTAAAAATTGCACAAAAAGAACAAATGCAGTACAGTTAGACATATAAATGTAGTGCTCAACCATAAACTCAAAATAAAAAATAATGCATTGTACAAAAAACTTGAATAAAACAACAATGCAGTTCACAAGTACATACACTAGAGTTCACATACAAAAATAAAATGCAGTGCTGCATATACTAAATTCATGGATATTCGCACCAAAAATGTCGAACTAGATAAAACAAAGCATACACAAAAATAAACAAATTAATCACATACTAGAAGAAGGGGCCACACTTATAGGAGAAGATTCAATCGGCGAATTCACTTGATGTCCTCCCTCGACACCATGATCCTTACCACCAGGACAAGGAGAGACAATTGGTGTATCATTATGAGCACTGCAATCACCTGCTAGATTAAAAAAAACAAGAAAAAAGAAATTACAAAAACATCACATGACAAATAATGCAAACGAACGCTGACAAATAACAGAGCATAACCCAATATGCAGGATGAATTAGGAAACTAGATAAACACCAAACAAAATAAACAAAGCCTAACAAATAAGCACTCCACATACCCTGAACTCCTTCTCCCGGCCTGCTCGGCGAAGACATAGCATTTCCCTGCAACACAAAGGACGGAGTGACAGACATAAGCAACAAAATCAGCGAAAATCTCACGAAACCCTAGATCCGCATTGCTACACACAACTATCGACTTCAAAATGAGATAAAATCGACTGCCTACGAAAAATTACACAAGCAAAACGAGCTACAACAACTACAAGAATCACAAAAACAAGGCGAGGGGACAATCAACACCGAGCCAAGCGGAACGTACCGAAGAAAAGTGTGTGGCGACGGCGGCGGGAAGGGGGAAGGGGGGGCGGTGATGGGAACAGACAGGAAAGGGCTGCGGGAGCGCAGCGGCAAGGGCTCACGGAGCGGACAGCGACGCCGAATGCAGGAATAAGGACCTCTTGAGGGCGGCGGTTCTCCGGGCGACGGCGGTTGCTGCACGCGACGGCTGTTTTGCTCGAGGGAGAGATGCCTCGAGAGAAACTGCAAGAGAGGAGAGTGGATTGTTCTCGGTCTCATTCTCTGACAGCGGAGCGGTGGAATAGCCTGGAAATGATACGTAGGAGGCCCGCGTGTCGCAAAAAAGGTCACAAATAACGGGTCGGCCCAAAAACAGCCCGGACAAAATAAGCCAGTCTACATCAAAACGCACATAATACTAAAAACAACAAAAAAACATGATGCAGTTCTTTGTGAAGAATCATGAAGTTCAAGCGGTGAAACAACAAAGAAAATACATACAGTTCGTAAAAAAAGTTAAAATCAAAAACAAAACACATGTTAAGAAAACACATCCGAAAAAAGTCTACCTTCAATTAAGTGCCACACAAAAAAATGTGCCCCCCCTCCGCTCTCCCCTTAAACCTCCCGCACAGTGAAGTAAGCACAGGCAAAAAAAAAACAAATGCAGTACGCACTGCTGGAAAAATGCAGTGCATTTCTATACGGGATGTAGTACGCCATTATGCATTTCTTTTTCGGGATGAAGAAAAACGCGAACGCGGAAAAAGTAAACGCAGTGCGCAAGTACACGAACGTGCAGTACAGTATCATAAGCAATGCAGTACAGTCGTAATTTGCTAAGCAGTGCAGTCCCATACATTCGAAAAAAAAGATTACAAAAAAGTAAAAACATGGGAACAAAAATGAGAACTGTACATGCAGTAAGGAATGAAGTTCACATCTAGTAACCATGATCAATGCAGTGCACCGATGATTTACCAAAAAGCAGTGCACTCCACGGCATTAAAAAGCATACAAAGAATAAAAACTGATCACCCAAATGATACCAGCCCTAGCCACACAAAATTTGACAACATACATGCGTCTCTGAACTACCCGAACACAGGCCCAACAAAACCGACTAAGAAAAAACAATAAGTTCAAAAAAAAGTGGGCCCCCACCCCCTCCCTCCCATTTCCCTACCCGTCCCGTGCAAGGGACTGCAATAAGTACCGGCAAAAACAAGATGCAGTATGGTGCGGTAGAAGTATGCAGTGCATTCCGTTGCGCAATACAGACCACCAATGAAGTACACACATGTATACAATGTTGCAGTTCTGATTTGTACGCAACACAGTGCGTAAGTGTAATCAATGCAGTTATGTTGTCACGCAGTATACATCTATAAAACATGACAAAATGCCCGTTCGCATAGAAAAAGGTGGTGGTTTAAAAAATGTCCTGATCAAAAATAAAACAAACCCACCTAAAAAAACCCACGTTCGCATACATCGCCACAAGCCCACGATCACAGATGCAAAAACCAACCCACGATCCGCACAACCCCATCATCAGCGCGATCATGCAGTTCATCCGATGAGGCCATCCCACCCCGCGCCCTCCCCTTAAATTCAGACCCCTGCCAAAGGCCTTCTCATCCACAAACAACACAAGTATCCATTGCGCTCCCACCAAAAGCACCAAGCCCTGCCACCGGCGATAACGTTCACCGACGAGTACAAGGGCGACAACACCGTGGAGGCGCACGGCAACACCAAGTTGCACGTCATCCACACCAATGACAGGAAGCAGATGGCGATCACCCTCGCGCAGTACGAGCGCCACCTCAGCCTCCAGCGCCACAAGATCGTCGGCATTGATCTCGAGTACGACAACGACCCTGAAGCGACGCAGAAACCCGCCCTCTGCAAGCTCTCCATCGGCAAGAATCACCCGGTGATGCTCTTCCAAATGAGCGACAGTGAAAGGTGCACCGTCTTTGACAACTTCCTCGCCGACCCCAGGTACACCTTTGCAGGCTTCTCCATCGATGGCGACAAAACCAGGCTGGAGCATGTCAAACTGGAGGTCGCCAACTTCATCGACATCCAGAAGGAGTGGAGGATGCCCGAGGCAGCCGTTGGACTCCATCAGAGACGTCTCCGGCGTGCTCATCGACGACTACTACAACTACATGAAGAAGATCACCGACGACGAGCAACAGCGCTGGGCCATCCTGCCTCTGTCCAGGAGGCACATCGAGTACGCGGGAAAGGACGCCAACGCAGCGTACGAGATATGGAACCGCATCACCCTCACCCAGGATGGCCTTCGCCGTGCAAAGCTGGAGAAGGAGGAGCCCCCCAAGAAGCGCGCCAGGAGCAGCTGGGGATGGGGAGAGCCTGACTGGTGAAGAAGAAGATGGTGCCGGCCAGGAGCCAACAATGCCAGCGTTCTTTTAGAATTATCATCAAATTTGCTTTCTGTTGTTTGCTTATGTATCGTTAGTTTGCTTGTGTGCTGAACCTCGTTTGCTTGCCATGCAGAATCGCTTTGTAATGATGAACTCTGATTATGTTAGTTTGCTTTCTGTTCAACTTAGCTTGCTGGTGATGAAATTGTCGTACAGAATATCTGTGATAATTTGTTTTCTGTTGTCTGCTAATGTATCATTAGATTCGAGCAGTGCAGAAAACGAAAAAAGAGTTGCAGTGTGCAAACAGGACGCATGCAGTGCAAGTTGTGTACGAATGCAGTACAGAATCTGTCCAATGAAGTCTTAACATACCCAACAAAGCGGTGCACGAACATAAATTTGAAAAAAGGAATACATAAGAGCAAAAACACAAATAGAAAAACGCAAAAACACGTAAAATAATTCGATACAGTCCGGAAGTACATGAAAGTACAGCATAGAACCATAATGAGTGAAGTACAGGTATGATTTACTAAGCAGTGCACTCCCATACATTGGGAAAAAGATTACATAATAGCAAAAAGATGGAAGCGAAAAAATGGCAACTATACATGCAGTACGCAATGCGTACACATGCAGTACGGAACCCTGATCAATGCAGTGCACACTCCAACATTGAAAAAAACACATAAGGCAGAAAAAATAATAATTCAATACAGTCCGTTGTGTTGTTCTTTGTTTCATGTATGCAAGATTTTGATAATGTCCGTCGCTTGTGATCAATTGCTTTTGTAGAAATTAGTTTGCATTAGAACAAGTATCTACACAACTTTGAAAAATTTAATGAGTGACACCAAAACATACTATGCACATCCAAAACATAACAGTCCACAAAAAATAGTAATTATACAAAAATAAAAATTAATATTGATATATCCGTATACCTTTCTAAACAAACGTGAATACAGTTCACAGAACGAACATAAGGCAGTTCAACAAGTGTATGCGTGAAGTGCAGTACATGCATAAATGAAGAACGACAAGGGCCCCAACACACACACTTGCTACACGAAGTGCAGTACTCAACATTGGTGTAAGTAGTACAAATGACAAGGGCCCCAATACATAAATGAAGAACGACAAGGGCCCCATCAAAGGGGACGCGCGCAAAAACCCACCCGGACCCCACACACCCTAAGATAGACAGGGGGGCGACGGGGTATGACGGACTCGCCTACGCATGCGGCGCCGTGGCAAGCCGTGTTGCCGCCTGCTCTGGCTCGTTCCAGGCTTGGCCTCGCAGGGGGATGTGGAGGGGGGGTCACGACCCCCCCTCCCCACCCCCTGCTCGGCCTCGTGCTAACGCATGCAGTGCGCTTGGTTGACAGGCGCAGTGCGGACATTCTATTTTTCCCATCTAAGGGGACGCGCACAAAAACCCACTCGGACTCCACACACCCTAAGATAGACAGGGGGGTGACGGGGTATGACGGACTCGCCTACGCATGCGGCGCCGCGGCAAGCCGCGTCGCCGCCTGTTCCGGCTCGTTCCAGGCTCGGCCTCGCAGGGGCATGTGGAGGGGGGGGGGTCACGACCCCCCTCCCCACCCCCTGCTCGGCCTCGCGCTAACGCATGTAGTGCGCTTGGTTGACAGGCGCAGTGCGGACATTTTGTTTTTCCCATCAAAGGGGATGCGCGCAAAAACCCACCCGGACCCCACACACCCTAAGGTAGACAGGGGGGCGACGGGGTATGACAGACTCGCCTACGCATGCGGCGCCGCCGCAAGCCGCGTCGCCGCCTGCTCCGGCTCGTTCCAGGCTCGGCCTCGTAGGAGGATGTGGAGGGGGGTCACGACCCCCCCTCCCCACCCCCTGCTCGGCTTCGCGCTAACGCATGCAATGCGCTTGGTTGACAGGCGCAGTGCGGACATTCTGTTTTTCCCATCAAAGGGGACGCGCGCAAAAACCCACCCGGACCCCACACACCCTAAGATAGACAAGGGGGCAACAGGGTATGACGGATTCGCCTATGCATGCGGCGCCGCGGCAAGCCGTGTCGCCACCTGCTCCGGCTCGTTCCAGGCTCGGCCTCGCAGGGGGATGTGGAGGGGGGTCACGACCCCCCCTCCCCATCGCCTGCTCGGCCTCGCGCTAACGCAGGCAGTGCGCTTGGTTGACAGGCGCAGTGCAGACATTCTGTTTTTCCCATCAAAGGGGACGCGCGCAAAAACCCACCCGGACCCCACACACCCTTAGATAGACAGGGGGGCGACGGGGTATGACGGACTCGCCTACGCATGCGACGCCGCGACAAGCCGCGTCGCCGCCTGCTCCGGCTCGTTCCAGGCTCGGCCTCACAGGGGGATGTGGAGGGGGGGTCACGACCCCCCTCCCCACCCCCTTCTCGGCCTCGCGCTAACGCACGCAGTGCGCTTGGTTGACAGGCGCAGTACGGACATTCTGTTTTTCCCATCAAAGGGGACGCGCGCAAAAACCCACCCGGACCCCACACACCCTAACATAGACAAGGGGGCGACGGGATATGACGGACTCGCCTACGCATGCGCCGTCGCGGCAAGCCGCGTCGCCGCCTGCTCCGGCTCGTTCCAGGCTCGGCCTCGCAGGGGGATGTGGATGGGGGGGTCACGACCCCCCTCCCCACCCTCTGCTCGGCCTCGCGCTAACGCACGCAGTGCGTACAAGAACAATACAAAAAATATATAGACAGCTAAAAAAATTGGGGGCCCCCCAACCCCCCATGTACCTTAACATACAAACAAATAAAAAAACCAACTACAAAATGCAACTATAGGCTAAAAGCAATGCGTTTTTTGTTTTCGCAAAAAAGCAGTTCGGTGTCATAAAGCAATGCAACTTCGGCATGCACACACGTGCAACACTTTGCTTGAATGCCAAAAATGCAGTTCTATTATATTGGACAAAGAAGTTCGGCATCAAATGCGATACAGTTTATCGAACACATATCATACATATAAAGCGTGACAAAAATGTCAGTTTGCATAGACCGTGGTCGTCAACAAAAAATAAAATTATACAATTATATATATTGTATCAGTTATTGATATAAAATACACATACATATACAAAATCATCCACATGCACTGCTGCATAAACGAACAAGAAGAAACACAACGACAAAAAAAGTCTTTTTCATACATTGTCTACCTTAGTCAGCACACACAAACACAACATCAAAACCTAGCTATTGTCCACGCACAGCCTTTTGCACCCAGTAGAAAAACAGTGCCCCAAATGACTGTTACTGCGTCTGCGACTGCGTCTGCGATTGCGACAGGGAAGTGAGCCCGAGGTCCGCAATCAGTTCACGTAACTCAAGCGGCATGTCTTCATAACACAACATGTTCAAAGGATTGAACAGCAGCTGGAACATGTACTCCGCCTTCCAATCTTCAGCAGCAGGCTGAAAAAAGAAAACAAATGCAAACAAGTGATTAAAAAAAGGTTGTCATAAAGAACAAAAAAGTAAAAAGAAAACAGAGAAGCTGTTACGTCAGATTTCAAAATTTTCTCAACTAGACGTTGGCCGTCATACAACTGCGTCATCCTCAGAACATAGATTCCGCACTCATTTGCTCCCTGCTCTAGCACGACCGGGTAAGATGGCTTCTCTGCCAATTTAACCCAGTCAGGAAGGTTCCTCGATTTATACATTTTTTCACCATAAATCGCCTTCAGCAGCTGAGTCATCCTCCTCATCTGGCAAAAAAAAGAAGCACAAGGTAAGAATAACACACATCACGGATCAAAAAGTTGATATTCAAACGAACCCCAAAAAAAGTTGTTCTCAAACATCTAAAACAATCCCTCTTTTAAGTGCACGTGTGAGAAAAATGCAGTTCTGTCGCGCATATGTTGAAGTTCACTACATAAACAATTGGACTTTATAAAAAAATACAGTGGGAGAAACACAAAGAAAGCTTTACGCTTGGCAAAGAAAAAATAACATACCACTTTAGTGCAATCTGCGTGGTAGTCAGTCCTGCACCACCTTGTCGTGACATCAGGATGGCCAGTGTACTTCCTACTGTCATGGATATCAAGGGTCTGGCGATGCTGGTTCATCGTGTATAAGGAATAATGACCATCCTTGAATCGCGGCATCATAATCTGTTCGCATAAAAAATGAAATCAAAAGTTCTTTCGACACGTACCACCAGGACCACTGTTCCAAAAATAACTATAAAAAGAAATGCAACAAACCAGGAAAAATAAATGACAAAAAACAATGAATTTACTAGTTTTGCATCCAACAGGTTTGCGCCATCGTTCACAAAAAATTTGAACTGCTTAACTGCATCTTCTAAAACAAACGAGCTATGCAGAACTGGCAACACGGGATTTCCGTCATTATCTCTCGTCACAGAGGTTTCCATTTGAAGAACGTACTGCCACACAAAAAAGAACAAAAAAGGACATGAAAAAAAAGAATAAACAATGCAAGCAGGCATGGACATGAAAAAGCTCAGTGCAGTAGGAAAGAATGGCAGCAAACGTTTACCGTGATAAATAAAGGTGAAAGTAGCAAACGTTCACCGGATTGATAAGCTAAACCCAATTCGGGGTCTTGCTTCCAGTACTTGATGACAAAATCCATGATATACGAATCCATTAAAGCTCCTTTGCCAAATGTATCATAGATATAGTCGATATTGTAAGTATCGACATCACCAAAAGGACCATGCACCATAAAGAACGCGTTCCTGCAGTAAACATACACAGATGGGATCAATAAAATTAGAATTAAAATCAAAACACACAAAAAGCATGAAAGGGCACACGCATCACATAAAAAACTTACTCGCGGTATTTGGTTACAAAATCTTTGCTGAGAACAAGATCCTTTATTTTAATCGCCTCATCCATATATCTGAACCTCGGAGGCTTCAATTTCTCTATAGAGCATCTCAACTTAAAAGCCCTCTCACCTGCCCTCTTGTTTGAAAATACTTCAACCTCATCCAAATGAGGATGATTAATTGCTGCACTCCTAGTCCTAGTTGTACGTGCACACGGTGTAACAAAATCATCATCATCAACATCATATACATCGTGTGGAGAGCTAGGTCGAGAGACACTTCCACCATTAGGTCCAGATGCCACATTTGTGTTCAAACCAGAATTATCTGGAGAGATTTCAATGACACAATCCTCCATAACCACATCAGAACCCTGGGACTCAAATAGTGATGTACAACCTTCATGAAGCCCCCAATCAAAACCTAAAAACATGCAGAAAAAACATGGAAGCACTCAGTACAAAACACAAAAACCAAAAAACATGTATAGAGAAAAAATAGAATGCAGCCCACTGTTGTATACAACAATGCAGCCCGCACTTGTATACAGCAATACAACCCACATATAAATAACAATGCAGCCCACTTCTCTACAGCAATGCAGCCCGCACTTGTATACAGCAATGCAGCCCACATGTAAAAGAATAATGCAGCCCACTTCTCTATAGCAATGCAGCCCGCACTTGTATACAGCAATGCAGCCCACATATAAATAACAATGCAGCCCACTTGCCCATAAAGAAGCGGAACCAAGCAGTAGTCAAAAATAAAATAAAGCAAGGATAAAGAAGTTCAATAAAACAACCTTTATCTGCAAAAATTAGAAGTGATGTTAAATCAAGGCAACACTTCCTCGATGTTAGCCAGCTATAGAGCATGGCCTTTCTGATGTAGCCAATGTGCTCCACCCCAAACTTAGCAACTCGAACACCATCCCATGTCTGCAAGAATTGAAACATATAGAATCCACAATCATGCCTGCAATAAAAAGAATAAAAAACATCAGTTTCACAAAAATTAAGTGAAAAAAAAACTTTAACGGTATGACATAGAAGGGCTGTAAAGAACGCACCCATTTGGCTGCAATGGGACAATGACATGTTTCAACACAAATCCATCAAGTGTGGGAGGATTTAGCGGCTCATCAGAACTCAAGCTAACTTCTTTCCATGCACGCTTGATATTTTTAACCATCCTCCTAAAAACCCTGACCGCATCAGGGCTGCCAGGTTTGTTGAGCGAGTCAAGAAATTCAAACCGCCTTTCTTTCACATTTAACGCAACTACACAATAATGACCAACACCATCCCTCGTATCTGGCGGATCAAAAGTTGCAAAAAGGACCTGTTGGAAGTATGAATAAATAAATAAAATTATTATAACAAGAAAAAACAAAATGCTATAAAAACAAAACAGGCAAAATACACATAAAAACGTCTCTCACCATATCCTTTTTATCAACACGCTCCTCGGCTTTTGAAGAGAACATCATTTTAACACCCTTGCCTACAGTACCACCATTCCAAATATTTGTCTGCAAATCAAAACCAAAAATCAAATAAGCAAAACAAGTCGTCACACGAAATCAGAAAAGAAAATGAAAAAATAAAACAAAAATTGCTGCATTCTTACACAAATATGGTACGGGACAACCATTGTCGGAGATCTCTTAAACTTATCTACCAGCAAAGAAACCCCAAGATCTACAAGCCTTGTAGTGAGCATCCCTTTATCCCAAAAGGATTGACCAACTTCGCCAATGCTAATATCACCCATCTCAGTTTTAAAAGCAATCATGTCCTTGAATTTTTCATGAAAAACTCAAACATAAGATACTAAAAAAAATAACAACAAATAAAAATGGGTAAATACAAAAATTAGATAATACATATGAACAAGACAATTTCTAAAAAACCATACTTCTTCTTCTTGTCCTTCCGAGCCCTTGTAACAGCAGCGTACAACTCATTGTATCTTCTCAGAAGAGCTGGATCAATGCTCGACGGTGTCACAACAGGGAGTTCATCATCTGTAATAAAAAAGATGAAGTTCACTTATACAAACAATGAAGTTTAAATATTAAGATAAGGGAATTCTGCTAGCTATTTTGAAAATTATAGACAAAAGATCAAAGTTTCACTTATCATTAAACATCTAATACAGATACCATAGTAATTAAACGACATGAATGAGAAAAACATCAAACTGCACCGTTAAAAAAAATCTCTTGCCTTCAGTGTCAGAGTCTTCAGGCTGCTGTTCTTCAGAACTGAGCAAAATATTTTCTTGCATAGGTTGCGACAAATCCACCACAACCTCACTGGACTTTGTTTCTGCAGCAACATCAGCATTCTCTCGATTTACAATAGTCTGGTCAACATCAGCTTCCTTAGATACTTCAACTACATGAGGCTCCACTATCGATACTTCCGGAACATCATTGGACACCAGAGAGACAGGGGAAGCAACAACACTAGCAGCAGGGGCAACATTCTCCGGTGGCTTTTCAATGCCAACATCAGAATCTTCATGCCGACTGGTGGGAACATCATCATGGGATCCTTGAGCTACAGAAGGATCTGCACACTCAACGACAACTGATACAGAGGCATCAACACTGACACGGCCATCAACAGCACAACTGCCCTGATTCAGATCAACATGGACTTCCACGTTTTGTTCTCCAACCTGTGGAAAGTTTAAAAAACACCTAGTAACACAAAAATAAGCATGGGGATAACCAACACAACAACACACAACACAGTTATGTCAAAAGACCGTTGGCAACATAGACATAACAACTACAATCCACATATGGAAAACAACACCAACACACGTGTGTCAAACACAACTACAACTGCAACCCACATATACACAAAAAAACTGCAGTTTGCTTTGACAAACGCTGCAGTTCAGTTATGTTAAATACTGAAGCTCACGTACGTAAACAAGTATGGATCACGCATGCCAAAAAGAACTGCAGTTCACTTCTGTCAAACAGTGAAGATCACACATGTAAAACTATTGCAGCTAACATACGCAAATGAAAATGCATATGGATGAACATAACAACGTACATCAAGTTTATAACAGACAACAAAAAATTAGATTACAACCCACTAACAGAACAAGTAATACAACTATACCTTATCAGCTACAACATCCAGAGGGGACGCTGCATCACCCAAGACCTCATCCTTCCCAGAGCAATCGTAAGTCTCTTTGTGCATATCACGAGCAGCGACACCAGTCTACGGGCATAGAACAAACCAAAAACGAGAAATAAGATGGTACCGACCAAAAAAGAAAAAACTCCAACTATGCACAAGCAATACACACTTCACAACAAAGAAGTACACAAAAAAATATGGGAACCAAACAAAAGTAAGTTCAAATAAAAAGGGAAGCATGGCAGAACAGACATGGCAGGAGTATTTATACCTGACGAACTCCATCGTCTCTAGTTCCATCGACACCAGAAGATTCCACTCCAGCCTATAACAAAAAAAACAAAAATAGTGAGGAGCAGTCAACATAATACACAAAAAGAGGTCCAAAGCCACAAAAAACCTAGAACATACATTATCAGCACCAACGCCAGCGTCCTGACAGATCATTTCATCCACAATATGCCCAGCATCCTTCTCATACCGACCGTATTTTTCTTCTTGTGAATGTCTCAATTGAGCATACGAAGAACGAACATTTGTCACTGCAATCTTCAGGCTTTCAATCACACCACAATCAGTACACGAACGTGCAGTACAGTATCATAAACAATGCAGTACAGTCGTAATTTGCTAAGTAGTGCAGTCCCGTACATTCGAAAAAAAAGATTACGAAAAAAGTAAAAACACGGGAACAAAAATGAGAACTGTACATGCAATAAGGAATGAAGTTCACATCTAGTACATAACCTTGATCAATGCAGTGCACCGATGATTTACCAAAAAGCAGTGCACTCCACGACATTAAAAAGCATACAAAGAATAAAAACTGATCACCCAAATGATACCAGCCCTAGCCACACAAAATTTGACACCGTACATGTGTCTCTGAACTACCCGAACACAGGCCCAACAAAACCGACTAAGAAAAAACAATAAGTTCAAAAAACAAGTGGGGGCCCCCCACCCCCTCCCTCCCATTTCCCTACCCGTCCCGTGCAAGGGACTGCAATAAGTACTGGCAAAAACAAGATGCAGTATGGTGCGGTAGAAGTATGCAGTGCATTCCGTTGCGCAATGCAGACCGCCGAAGCATATAACAAAGACACGCAAAAAACGATGAAGTACACACATGTATACAATGTTGCAGTTCTGATTTGTACGCAACGCAGTGCGTAAGTGTAATCAATGCAGTTATGTTGTCACGCAGTATACATCTATAAAACATGACAAAATGCCCGTTCGCATAGAAAAAGGTGGTGGTTAAAAAAATGTCCTGATCAAAAATAAAACAAACCCACCTAAAAAAACCCACGTTCGCATACATCCACCCGATCGGAGAAGTTCCATCGCCACAAGCCCACGATCACAGATGCAAAAACCAACCCACGATCCGCACAACCGCATCATCAGCGCAATCATGCAGTTCATCCGACGAGGCCATCCCACCCCGCGCCCTCCCCTTAAATTCAGACCCCTGCCAAAGGCCTTCTCATCCACAAACAACACAAGTATCCATTGCGCTCCCACCAAAAGCACCAAGCCCTGCCACCGGCGATGATGTTCACCGACGAGTACAAGGGCGACAACGCCGTGGAGGCGCACGACAACACCAAGTTGCACGTCATCCACGCCAACAACAGGAAGCAGATGGCGATCACCCTCGCGCAGTACGAGCGCCACAAGATCGTCGGCATTGATCTCGAGTACGACAACGACTCTGAAGCAATGCAGAAACCCGCCCTCTGCCAGCTCTCCATCGGCAAGAATCACCCGGTGCTGCTCTTCCAAATGAGCGATAGTGAAAGGTGCACCGTCTTTGACAACTTCCTCGCCGACCCCAGGTACACCTTTGCAGGCTTCTCCATCAACGGCGACTAAACCAGGCTGGAGCGTGTCAAACTGGAGGTCGCCAACTTCATCGACATCCAGAAGGAGTGGAGGGTGTCCGAGGCAACCAAGCCGTTGGACTCCCTCGGAGACGTCTCCGGCGTGCTCATTGACGACTACTACAACAACATGAAGAAGAAGATCACCGACGACGAGCACCAGCGCTGGGCCATCCTGCCTCTGTCCAGGAGGCACATCGAGTACGCGGCAAAGGACGCCTACACAGCGTACGAGATATGGAACCGCATCACCCTCACCCAGGACGGCCTTCGCCGTGCAAAGCTGGAGAAGGAGGAGCCCCCCAAGAAGCGCGCCAGGAGCAGCTGGGGATGGGGAGAGCCTGACTAGTGAAGAAGAAGATGGTGCCGGCCAGGAGCCAACAATGCCATCGTTCTTTTTGAATTATCATCAAATTTGCTTTCTGTTGTTTGCTTATGTATCGTTAGTTTGCTTGTGTGCTGAACCTAGTTTGCTTGCCATGCACAATCGCTTTGTAATGATGAACTCTGATTATGTTAGTTTGCTTTCTATTCAACTTAGCTTGCTAGTGATGAAATTGTCGTACATAATGCAAACAGGATGCATGCAGTGCAAGTTGCGCACGAATGCAGCACAGAATTTGTCGAATGAAGTCTTAACATACCCAACAAAGCAGTGCACGAACATAAATTTGAAAAAAGGAATACATAAGAGCAAAAACACAAATAGAAAAACGCAAAAACACGTAAAATAATTCAATACAGTCCGGAAGTACACGAAAGTACAACACAGAACCATAATGAGTGAAGTACATGTATGATTTACTAAGCAGTGCACTCCCATACATTGGGAAAAAGATTACATAATAGCAAAAAGACGGAAGCAAAAAAAAAATGGCAACTATACATGCAGTACGCAATGCGTACACATGCAGTACGAAACCCTGATCAATGCAGTGCACACTCCAACATTGAAAAAAAATACATAGGGCAGAAAAAAAAATCAATACAGTCCGTTGTGTTGTTCTTTGTTTCATGTATGCAAGATTTTGATAATGTCCGTTGCTTGTGATCAATTGCTTTCGCAGAAATTAGTTTGCATTAGAAGAAGTATCTACACAACTTTGAAAAATTTAATGAGTGACACCAAAACATACTATGCACATACAAAACTTAACAGTCCACAAAAAATAGTAATTATATAAAAATAAAAATTAATATTGATATATCCATATACCTTTCTAAACAAACGTGAATACAGTTCACAGAACGAACATAAGGCAGTTCAACAAGTGTATGCGTGAAGTGCAGTACATGCATAAATGAAGAACGACAAGGGCCCCAACACACACACTTGCTACACGAAGTGCAGTACTCAACATTGGTGTAAGCAGTACAAATGACAAGGGCCCCAATACATAAATGAAGAACGACAAGGGCCCCATCAAAGGGGACGCGCGCAAAAACCCACACGGACCCCACACACCCTAAGATAGACAGGGGGCGACGGGGTATGACGGACTCGCCTACGCATGTGGCGCCGTGGCAAGCCACGTTGCCGCCTGCTCCGGCTCGTTCCAGGCTCGGCCTCGCAGGGGGATGTGGAGGGGGGGGGGGGTCACGACCCCCCCTCCCCACCCCCTGCTCGGCCTCGCGCTAACGCACGCAGTGCGCTTGGTTGACAGGCGCAGTGCGGACATTCTGTTTTTCCCATCAAAGGGGACGCGCGCAAAAACCCACCCGGACCCCACACACCCTAAGATAGACAGGGGGGCGACGGGGTATGACAGACTCGCCTACGCATGCGGCGCCGCGGCAAGCCGCGTCGCCGCCTGCTCCGGCTCATTCCAGGCTCCGCCTCGCAGTGCACTCTCATACATTGGGAAAAAAGATTACATAATAGCAAAAACACGGAAATGAAAAAAATGGCAACTGTACATGCAGTACGTAATGCGTACACATGCAGTACAGAACCCTGATCAATGCAGTGCAAGCTCCCGACATTGAAAAAACACCTAATAAAGAAAAATAAAAGGAAAAAAAAGTCCACCCAGGTGGCACCGGCCCCAGCTAGTCTCATAATAGGTCTGCGCCCATAGAAGGTGAGTCGTTCTGAGTCACAGTGCATGGGGCCGGCCACACATGGGCCCACAGGTCAGAGAGCATACAGCTGCGAGCGCCGTGTTTAAGCGCCCAAATAAGTAACAAGAGGAATTCAACACAGATGCCTCGCCACCACTTATAAACATGTCGGCCGCGCCTTCCACGGGCGAGGTGGGACTAAACATTAGACCGCACACAGCACACCGGGAACCAGCCGTGTGCTCACAGGCCGACCTGGGCCCAATTGCATCTTCACTACCAGAACACAGGGCCAACAGAAAAAAGAGAGGCCACTGAAAATAAAAAAATGCTACATACCATACACAAACACATGCCCAACCACGCGTTCGTAGTTCGCCATGATATGACAATGCAGTTCGCTATTTTCAAGTAAGCAGTCCTGTTGGTTCTTAAATGCATTCGTGTTCACTGAATCACACCCAATCCACCACCTAACGCCAACCACACCATTTATTACTTCCATTGCTCGATTAGTTGCATAAAAACTTATCCATTCGTGCTATAGACTAACACAACTCCTCCCCCCATTTCTCATTTTCCTCAAAACGTAGATCTAGGGTTCATCCCAACCACAGCTCTTCTCTGGAATTCCACTGAACCCGCCATGGACTGTAAGTGCGGGTGCTTGGCAAGGATGGCTCCGGTAGCGGACACATGCGTCTACGCAGAAGGCCTACAGCTCACCAATACCGAGTGGCGCAGCATGCTCAGCTGCCTGATGATACCCAATAGGGGGTTTCGTGCGCCATTTCTTCATCGCCTCACAACCGCAGATCTACAGGAAAGTTGGGTATGTTTTTCCACTCTCAATTTTTGCACATAATCTAGACTGTAAATACACATCTGAATATATAGTTCAATCAATTTGTTCAGTAATATCAACAAAAATACAAAACAGAATTTGTATTCTTGTTCAGATCTGTTAGCTATTAAGACTAGATGCTTCCACCTATCTTTCTTCAGTACCACACCATGTATCAACATATGTACAAAAAAGGTTCAGTAGATAAGTTGCAGTTATCTTAACATGCTGGAGAAGTACACTATTACTGACATTGCAGTGCACACATGTTGCAGTATAATATATATCCCAGTAAAACTAGGAGTCAATTGCGTATATAAGTTTGTTCATACATTGCAACTACTTTACAAAATACAATCATATGTATGTAACTATTTAAGTAAACATAAATAAATCATACTAAGTATAAAACAAAAACATTTGCTGTTTACTTACAAATTCTTTTTCCACCCATTACAATATGCAGAAACTGCCATCCACAATAAAATTTCATGCTCCGAGTTCAGGGAAGCTTACTTTGGAGACAGAACACAAGAATGGCTATGGAGACATGGAAGCTGACTACCACATCGACTCTGAAGACTGCATCAACATAACTACTGGTTGGAAAGATTTTGTCTCCCAGAATGGCTTTAAGGCCGGAGAAGTGGCCATGGTCTTTTTCTACAAAGAAGAAGACTCCATCAAATTTACAATATTTGCACTCCACGCTGTCTAATATGAAGCAACCAATATTTCTAATGCTTTGCTTATGCTGTATGCTTTTAAAATTATGTCCAACAGACAATTTGAATGATGCCTATTTAAAGTATGCAACCTCAACTACGTCATTTTATCATCCTTTTTAGACAAAGTTGCTGTTGGCAGTAATGCAGTTCTCTCGAACACATAGTGTGGTACTAATAATAACAAAAAGCAGCCATCTGAAACAGTAACAAGGAAATGCAAATGGTAGAAACTTTGCACTTAACATACGATGTTCAAAAACAATTACCATAGTATGCAGTTCAAAAAAATCTTATAATAACTATTCAGCTAACACAAGCGTATCATGGACCATCCATTCTAATAGCAGAATAGAAAATTAACAACACTGCTAATGCAGTACAGAAATGCATATTATGCAGTCATCTAGAACACAGAATGTAGTTTAAGAAAAGGAGAAATCTCATAAACAGCCATAACCACTGTAATACAGCTACAACGAAGTACGCTACCAAAGAAAATGCAGTGCACTACAACGTATACCGCGACTACAGCAAATAAAATTAAAGCACTGAAACTACAGACAATGTGATAGACTGATAGAGGTGTCAATTTCACTCGCACTTCCATAACTCGCCTAAAAATTGTACAGCCACTAAACTATCGAAAAATACACCCGCAAAAATTTACATGGAAGACATGGCAACTTGACGAACAACATCACCTTTCATTTAAAAACCGCGATACAAAAAATGACAATTATACCCGCAATACAATGAATTCAAACCTACAGCAACAGTAATTACAATATTCAAACACGCGTGGACAGGCAAAAATCAAAAAAATCAACAAGAACAGAGGAGCGGATGAAGCTCACCCGCCCGCACAACCAAAATAGCAAGAAATTGAAAACTAACTCCTAAAAATTAACAAATTATAGAGTGAATGGACCGATTAAAATGAACGCAATCAAACAATTCCTACTAAATAACAACATCCGAGCACAAAAAAAACGCATCTGACGCGAACATGAACGAACAGAGAAAGCTCGTCTGCCAAATCCCTTGATTTGCAAGCACTCTAGTATATTTTCCTGTAAATTAGAAAGAATAAAGCTAAAATGAGATGCAGACACAAAGTGAATCATCCCGCGACACCCGATTCCACATAGAACACGCGGGCGGAACACCGGAAAATGAAGCAGTTCTCCCGTGAAGCATTGTAGTGCCCAACGTAAAGAAGATGTAGTGCACTTGTGTTCAGCGTGCAATGCGGAAGTGGTGTGCAGAATAGTTATTCTGCTAATATTAGCAGAATAGGCCGTCTATATATATATATATACACTCTATTCGTCACCCTGGTTGAGGAATAATTATTCTTCACCCCTCTCTATTTTGACATCAATGCACCGTATTTTTATGTTTCATAAATTTTGTCTTATTTCATACATAAAAAGAGAACGTAAGAAAATATGTACTCGCCATAAAAAATATTTTATGTTACGTAAAATTACGAATGTCAAAACATAGTGTAAAACATACATAAAATGTGATTTTTCTGGTCTTATAACCTATATTTTTATTTTTTTTAAACCAAATTTTACATATTGAATCAATCTGCACGTAACTATTTATATTCTAAACGTAATTTATTTAGAAAGCGATTGTAAGATTACCTCGAGTGAAGAATAACTTATTCTACATCATGGGTGATGAATAGTAACACTATATATATAGTACTATTTCAGTTATGGTTATTAAATTTATATAATTTGATGCAAAAAAACCACATTCATATGCACCGGCAGATGTGGGTGATATACAACTTTTCTCCCTGGAGATCCCTATTAATACTACAAGCTATTTCTTGGCACAAATTTCTTTGGAACATGAAAAAACACTGAGCAACAGTGTTGTCATGTATGAGATGGTTAGCATCTGCAGTATGAAACTTTTAGGAAGAAATGTGTCACTGAAACAAACCAAGATTTGTGATTGAGGTGGCTGGCAAAAAAAAGATGTGGTGATTCCATTGTTCTAAAAATAGTGTCCTTGAAGTTGTGGTAGACTGTATGAATAGTCATTTACTCCAAAAGCTTATTCTTTCTGTGTCAGTATAAGATGATTTTCTTCCTGAAACACAAATTTCAGCACACTTCACAATAACATCTCATATGTCCTCTCAAGTTTCTCCAGCTCCACATTAATCCAGTCAACAGACTTGCCTAAATAAAAACATGGTGATATTTCATATTAAGGCTAATAAAAATAAGAAAGAAAATTAACAACAATATCAGAGTACTATCTGCCATTTTTTGGTAAGATGCCATATACGAATAGCTGAACACCAAATGAAAATTCCTGGTCGACAATTTTCTATACATGAATGTGCCTTCATGTTCAATTTCAAGGTTTCAATCCATCCAATTTTGTTGTTGCAAGATACGAATTTCAGTTCCCAAACCTACAAACCAAATCCAATCATAACCAGATATTGAAAAGCACATCTCATCATGAAACTGAATCTCCATGTTGCCCACGTCGCTGCCCCACCGTTCAGGCTGGACGTGGCGAGCGAGCCTTTAGCCCGGCTTGCGACCCGCTAAGGACCGGATCGAACGGTCCTAGCCCGGTAAAATAATTAGTCGTTCCAAGCTCAAGAATCGGGCCCGTCAAAGCTTTGGCCCTGTCCTGTTTTTGACCGAGCCGACCGAACAGACCGACAATCCGAGTGACGACCTGCGCGAAAGGAGTAGTGGAGGAGCAATGTCGGGAGCGCTGTACCTGCCCACCGTCGACCGTCGCCGTCTTCACCTGCCCGTAGTAGACTGCCTCCTCCACGTCTGGCTGCCGTCGACCATGCCAGTGTACAACTGCTGTCGAAGTTTCACAAAATATAGTTTCGTCAGAGGTAGCCGTAAGCTGCTAGAAGAATTCAGTTTCGTCAGACAATACAATTTTCTTCAGTTTCGTCAGAAAATACAGTTTTCTTGGAAGAGCTGCCATGGCAGCCGTTTCAGCACAGCACACACGATCAACCGTGATTTTCGCATGTAACACAATCAGGCAAGTATTTTTTGAAATGCAAGGAGTAGATATAATAGCGTCCACTTCCTATAATCATGGGCCATCACCCCGGCTCAGTTTCCTTTTATTTAGTCGAGTAGGAAACCAAAAATATGAGGGAAACACGGTTTGATCCGAAAATCATGGCGCCATTTGAGGAACAACTTGACGTCAGCTTTGATCCTCTAATCACGGCAAGGCCCACAAACATAAAATCGTGGCCTCATACGCGTGCTACAGTACTTGCATGCAATAGAAAAAAATTATTAATGAACAAATATGTGCAGGTTCATGGATAACAGGTGCGCCGCCCAGCCCACACGTCGCCCACCTTGCCGCTGGTGCTGCGCAAGTTGCACACCTCGCTGCTGCACCCGTGCAAGTTGGCGCCAGTGGTTGTTGGCCGGTCCACTCAGTCCGGCCCAGGCTTGGCCGCCGCTGGTCCGGTCCCTGAAATCAGGATCGTCATGATGCTCAGTCCGATTCCGTCCGGACCGCCGATGGTCGGTCCAAACAACGGCTCGGACCGGCACCGTGTCCACCCTGACCCACCGTATACCCCCCGAGGCGTGTCTCCGAAAGGCCTCTAAAGGCGTCGTTGGACACCCCGGCAGTCTCTTCCGCGCTGAGGGGAGGCAGTGTCGCCGCCGCCACCACACATCATGGGACAAGGAACGGGGTCGAGCTCGAACTCAAGGGAGCGTCGGACATTGCGAGGTTGGCGCGGAGGCTAGTCAGTTCTCACCACACCAGGCTCTAAGACAACAGAGTAGCACAAATGTAGCAGAATTTCACCAACCAAAATGGAGTAGCATAGGTGGAGCGGTTCTCACCGCACCGGGCTAAAAAACTGAGAAAAACTAAAACCCAAGAATTTGGTAACCAAATCAACCAAGAACAAACAAACCACCGAATGCAACACAACCATGGGCAAGCCATTGAACGCAACCCAAAGACGGTCAAACCATACAAGAAGGTCGAAGTGCACTTGCCTCAAGCCATAAATATGCTCATGAAGAATTTCTCTTAGCATTGAAAGCTACGAAACCTGAGGAAAAAACACTCTTAATAATATCTTAACAACCGAGGTCACTACAAGCTAAAGCTCTGAAACCTGAAGAAAAAAACACTCATAATACCTAGTTTGGCTGAGGAAGCACACTGCACCGAAATTGAGATGCCACGGGTTGTAGATTTTTCTAGTTTTGATTGTTTCGGCCAGTAGCAAAACACTTGTGCCGGATCTAGATGAAGCTTAGTACTTGACATGAGTAAGGTTTCTATTCTCTTGATTGTTTCAAAGCTTGACGTAAATGTTGGCTGGACCTGATGAATTTAGCAGCAGAACAAGAATACCTGGATGAAACTCCAATCGTGGAGATAGCTTGTTTGGCACGTCCTTGATGCCATCGCCGTCATGAAGCACATGGTGTTGGCGTCGCTGGCGGCAAGGCAGGCAACTGCAAGACAAGATCATGAACGTGTGAACCTTTCTCGTGCTAACGTCCTTAGTCCTCACCCGTAGTTACGGCGGTGGGGATCGTCGGTGAGATGCGGCGGATCCTCGTCCAGGATGCCGCGTTGCTCTCCTCTGCCCCTCTCTCTCTATGGATGAAGTCAATCCATCGAGTCAATTAGGATTGTGTTCAAATTTTCTTGGGATATATGTGTTGTTATTAGGGAAAGGGGTATAGCATTCTAATTTTCCCATCAGGATATACTTTGGGATATACTTGGTTAAAACTTGGAAGGAGAGGAAACGGGGGACAATTGACGTAATTGGAAGGAGCGTAATTGGTGGGATCCATTGATAATGAAGAAGCGCTACAGGCAATTTTTTGACGCAATAAACTAGGTGGATGCCAAATTGCGTGCGGTTTTTGGAAGAAAATCTGTGGGAGGGAAACAATCGATGCGTAGGCAAATCCTTCGATCGGTGTGGGAGGGAGGTAACGAACGAACGAATGACGTACGAACTCCTCCATTAGGAGTAGAGATAATTATATTGGTCGATCTCAACCATAATAAATCGGTCCCACCAGATTAACGACACCTAATTTATGATTAACGTGGAAATTTTTTGGGAGTCTCTAATTAGTATAGGTATAGATTATAACAATGAGACATATCATAGACAGAGAATTGCAATGCCGTGGTCATAATCATACCCCAAGTTAAAAAAAATAAGCGAATGGCTTTCATATTCTAGCAATATGTCATGGTTCAAACATCATGTAACAATGAGAGGAAAATAGCTATGACAGGGCCTACTCATATTCTACCATAGCACTTACTACTACTGTTCTTATATCAACTCTAAGCAATAACATGCTGTTGGGGAACGTAGCAGAATTTAAAAAAAATTCTATGCATCACCAAGATCAATCTATGGAGTCTTCTAGCAACAAGAGGAAAGGAGTGCATCTACATACCCTTGTAGATCGCGAGCGGAAGCGTTCAAGAGAACGGGGTTGATGGAGTCGTACTCGTCGTGATCCAAATCACCGATGACCGAGCACCGAATGGACGGCACCTCCGCGTTCAACACACGTACGGTTAAGGAAGACGTCTCCTCCTTCTTGATCCAGCAAGGGGGAAGGAGAGGTTGATGGAGATCCAGCAGCACGATGACGTGGTGGTGGAAGCGGCGGGATCTCGGCAGGGCTTCGCCAAGCTCTAACGAGAGGGAGAGGTGTTACGGGGGGAAGAGGGAGGCTCCAGGGCCTTGGGTGCGCAGCCCTCCCTCCCCCCTCTTTATATAGGGGTCCAGGGGGGGCGCCGGCCCCTCTAGATCCCATCTAGATGGGGGGGCAAGGGGGGTGGCTTGCCCCCCGAACCAAGTGGGGCGCCCCCCACCCCTAGGGTTTCCAACCCTAGGCATAGGGGGAGGCCCAAGGGGGGCGCACCAGCCCATCAAGGGCTGGTTCCCCTCCCACTTCAGCCCACAGGGCCCTCCGAGATAGGTGGCCCCACCCGGTGGACCCCCGGCACCCTTCCGATGGTCCCGGTACAATACCGGTGACCCCCGAAACTTTCCCGATGGCCGAAACTGGACTTCCTATATACAATTCATCACCTCCGGACCATTCTAGAACTCCTTGTGACGTCCGAGATCTCATCCGGGACTCCGAACAACTTTCGGGTTACCACATACTAATATCTCAACAACCCTAGCGTCACCGAACCTTAAGTGTGTAGACCCTACGGGTTCGGGAGATACGCAGACATGACCGAGATGACTCTCCAGTCAATAACCAACAACGGGATCTGGATACCCATGTTGGCTCCCACATGCTCCTCGATGATCTCATCGGATGAACCATGATGTCGAGGATTCAATCAATCCCCTATACAATTCCCTTTGTCAATCGGTACGTTACTCGCCCGAGATTCGATCGTCGGTATCCCAATACCTCATTCAATCTCGTTACCGGCAAGTCACTTTACTCATACCGTAATGCATGATCCCGTGATCAACCACTTGGTCACATTGAGCTCATTATGATGATGCATTATTGAGTGGGCCCAAAGATACCTCTCCATCATACGAAGTGACAAATCCTAGTCTCGATTCGTGCCAACCCAACAGACACTTTCGGAGATACCCGTAGTGCACCTTTATAGTCACCCAGTTACGTTGTGATGTTTGGCACACCCAAAGCACTCCTACGGTATCCGGGAGTTGCACAATCTCATGGTCTAAGGAAATGATACTTGAAATTCGGAAAAGCTCTAGCAGACGAACTACACGATCTTGTGCTATGCTTAGGATTGGGTCTTGTCCATCACATCATTCTCCTAATGATGTGATACCATTATCAATGACATCTAATGTCCATAGTCAGGAAACCATGACTATCTTTTGATCAACGAGCTAGTCAACTAGAGGCTCACTAGGGACATGTTGTGGTCTATGTATTCACACATGTATTACGATTTCCGGATAACACAATTATAGCATGAACAATAGACAATTATCATGAACAAGGAAATATAATAATAACCATTTTATTATTGCCTCTAGGGCATATTTCCAACAGTCTCCCACTTGCACTAGTGTCAATAATCTAGTTACATTGTGATGAATCAAACACCCATAGAGTTCTGGTGTTGATCATGTTTTGCTCTAGGGAGAGGTTTAGTCAACGGATCTGCTACATTTAGGTTCGTATGTACTTTACAAATATCTATGTCTCCATTTTGAACACTTTCACGAATGGAGTTGAAGCGACGCTTGATATGCCTGGTCTTCCTGTGAAACCTGGGCTCCTTGGCAAGGGCAATAGCTCCAGTGTTGTCACAGAAGAGAGTCATCGGGCTCGACGCAATGGGAATGACTCCTAGGTCGGTAATGAACTCCTTCACCCAGATTGCTTCTTGTGCTGCCTCCGAGGCTGCCATGTACTCCGCTTCACATGTAGATCCCTCCACAACGCTTTGCTTGCAACTGCACCAGCTTACTGCCCCGCCATTCAAAATATACACGTATCCGGTTTGTGACTTAGAGTCATCCAGATCTGTGTCGAAGCTAGTGTCGACGTAACCCTTTACAACGAGCTCTTCGTCACCTCCATAAACGAGAAACATATCCTTAGTCCTCTTCAGGTACTTCAGGATATTCTTGACCGCTGTCCAGTGTTCCATGCCGGGATTACTTTGGTACCTTCCTACCAAACTTACGGCAAGGTTTACATCAGGTCTGGTACACAACATGGCATACATAATAGACCCTATGGCCGAGGCATAGGGGACGGCACTCATATTTTCTCTATCTTCTGCCGTGGTCGGGCATTGAGCCGTGCTCAATTGCACACCTTGCAATACAGGCAAGAACCCCTTCTTGGACTGAATCATATTGAACTTCTTCAATATCTTGTCAAGGTACGTACTTTGTGAAAGACCAATGAGGCGTCTCGATCTATCTCTATAGATTTTGATGCCTAATATATAAGCAACTTCTCCATGGTCCTTCATTGAAAAACACTTGTTCAAGTAGGCCTTTATGCTTTCCAAGAATTCTATATCATTTCCCATCAACAGTATGTCATCCACATATAATATGAGAAATGCTACGGAGCTCCCACTCACTTTCTTGTAAACACATGCTTCTCCATAAGTCTGTGTAAACCCAAACGCTTTGATCATCTCATCAAATCGAATGTTCCAACTCTGAGATGCTTGCACCAGCCCATAGATTAAGCATTGGAGCTTGCACACCTTGTTAGCATTCTTAGGATCGACAAAACCTTCCGACTGCATCATATACAATTCTTCCTTAAGAAAGCCGTTAAGGAATGCCGTTTTGACGTCCATTTGCCATATCTCATAATCATAGAATGCGGAAATTGCTAACATGATTCGGACGGACTTCAGCTTCGCTACGGGTGAGAAAGTCTCATCGTAGTCAACCCCTTGAACTTGTCGATAACCCTTAGCAATGAGTCGAGCCTTGTAGATGGTCACATTACCATCTGCGTCTGTCTTCTTCTTAAAGATCCATTTATTTTATATGGCTCGCCGATCATTAGGAAAGTCAGTCAAAGTCCATACTTCGTTTTCATACATGGATCCTATCTCGGATTTCATGGCTTCTAGCCATTTGTCGAATCTGGGCCCGCCATCGCTTCCTCATAGTTCGAAGGTTCACCGTTGTCTAACAACATGATTTCCAAGACAAGGTTGCCGTACCACTCTGGTGCGGAACGTGTCCTTGTGGACCTACGAAGTTCAGTAGCAACTTGATCTGAAGTTTCATGATCATCATCATTAACTTCCTCTCTAGTCGGCGCAGGCACCTCAGGAACATTTTCCTGAGTTGCGCCACTTTCCGGTTCAAGAGGTAATACTTCATCAAGTTCTACCTTCCTCCCACTTACTTCTTTCGAGAGAAACTCTTTCTCTAGAAAGGATCCATTCTTGGCAACAAAGATTTTGCCTTCGGATCTGAGGTAGAAGGTATACCCAATAGTTTCTTTAGGGTATCCTATGAAGACGCATTTTTCCGACTTGGGTTCGAGCTTTTCAGGTTGAAGTTTCTTGACATAAGCATCGCATCCCCAAACTTTTAGAAACGATAGCTTAGGTTTCTTCCCAAACCATAATTCATACGGTGTCGTCTCAACGGATTTCGATGGAGCCCTATTTAAAGTGAATGCGGTAGTCTCTAAAGCATAGCCCCAAAAAGACAGCGGTAGATCGGTAAGAGACATCATAGATCGCACCATATCCAATAGAGTGCGATTACGATGTTCGGACACACCATTACGCTGAGGTGTTCCAGGCGGTGTGAGTTGTGAAACTATTCCACATTTCCTTAAGTGCGTGCCAAATTCGTGACTCAAGTATTCTCCCCCACGATCTGATCGCAAGAACTTGATTTTCCTGTCACGTTGATTCTCAACCTCACTCTGAAATTCCTTGAACTTTTCAAAGGTCTCAGGCTTGTGTTTCATTAAGTAGACATACCCATATCTACTCAAGTCATCAGTGAGGGTGAGAACATAATGATAGCCACCGCGAGCCTCAACACTCATTGGACCGCACACATCAGTATGTATGATTTCCAATAAGTTGGTTGCTCGCTCCATTGTTCCTGTGAACGGAGTCTTGGTCATTTTACCCATGAGGCATGGTTCGCACGTGTCAAATGGTTCGTAATCAAGAGACTCCAAAAGTCCATCTGCATGGAGCTTCTTCATGCGTTTGACACCTATGTGACCAAGGCGGCAGTGCCACAAGTATGTGGGACTATCATTATCAACCTTACATCTTTTGGTATTCACACTATGAATATGTGTAACATTACGCTCGAGATTCATTAAGAGTAAACCATTCACCACCGGGGCATGACCATAAAACATATATCTCATATAAATAGAACAACCATTATTCTCGGATTTAAATGAGTAGCCATCTCGAATTAAACAAGATTCTGATACAATGTTCATGCTCAAAGCTGGCACTAAATAACAATTATTGAGGTTTAAAACTAATCCCGTAGGTAAATGTAGAGGTAGCGTGCCGACGACGATCACATCGACCTTGGAACCATTCCCGACGCGCATCATCACCTCGTCCTTCGCCAGTCTCCGCTTATTCCGCAGCTCCCGCTTTGAGTTACAAATGTGAGCAACCGCACAGGTATCAAATACCCAGGAGCTACTACGAGTACTGTAAGGTACACATAAATTACATGTATATCACATATACCTTTAGTGTTGCCGGCCTTCTTGTCCGCTAAGTATTTGGGGCAGTTCCGCTTCCAGTGACCACTTCCCTTGCAATAAAAACACTCAGTCTCGGGCTTGGGTCCATTCTTTGGCTTCTTCCCGGCAGCTTGCTTACCAGGCGCGGCAACCCCCTTGCCATCCTTCTTGAAGTTCTTCTTACCCTTGCCTTTCTTGAACTTAGTGGTTTTATTCACCATCAACACTTGATGTTCCTTTTTGATCTCCACCTCCGCTGATTTCAGCATTGAATATACCCCAGGAATGGTCTTTTCCATCCCCTACATATTGAAGTTCATCACAAAGCTCTTGTATCTCGGTGGAAGCGACTGAAGGATTCTGTCAATGACCGCGTCATCCGGGAGATTAACTCCCAGCTGAGTCAGGTGGTTGTGCAACCCAGACATTTTGAGTATGTGCTCACTGACAGAACTATTTTCCTCCATCTTACAACTGAAGAACTTGTCAGAGACTTCATATCTCTCAACCCGGGCATGAGCTTGGAAAACCATTTTCAGCTCTTCGAACATCTCATATGCTCCGTGTTGCTCAAAACGCTTTTGGAGCCCCGGTTCAAAGCTGTAAAGCATGCCGCACTGAACGAGGGAGTAATCATCAGCACGCTGCTGCCAAGCGTTCATAACGTCTTGGTTCTCTGGGATGGGTGCATCACCTAGCGGTGCTTCTAGGACATAATCTTTCTTGGCAGCTATGAGGATGATCCTTAGGTTCCGGACCCAGTCCGTATAGTTGCTTCCATTATCTTTCAGCTTGGTTTTCTCTAGGAACGCGTTGAAGTTGAGGGCAACATTAGCGTGGGCCATTTGATCTACAAGACATATTGTAAAGTTTTTAGACTAAGTTCATGATAATTAAGTTCATCTAATCAAATTATTCAATGAACTCCCACTTAGATAGACATCCCTCTAGTCATCTAAGTGAAACATGATCCGAGTCAACTAGGCCGTGTCCGATCATCACGTGAGACGGACTAGTCAACATCTTCATGTTGATCGTATCTTCTATACGACTCATGCTCGACCTTTCGGTCTTTCGTGTTCCGAGGCCATGTCTGTACATGCTAGGCTCGTCAAGTCAACATAAGTGTATTGCGTGTGTAAATCTATCTTACACCCATTGTATTCGAACGTTAGAATCTATCACACCCGATCATCATGTGGTGCTTCGAAACAATGAACCTTCGCAACGGTGCACAGTTAGGGGGAACACTTTCTTGAAATTATTACGAGGGATCATCTTATTTAAGCTACCGTCGTTCTAAGCAAATAAGATGTAAAACATGATAAACATCACATGCAATCAAATAGTGACATGATATGGCCAATATCACTTTGCTCCTTATGATCTCCATCTTTGGGGCGCCATGATCATCGTCGTCACCGGCATGACACCATGATCTCCATCATCGTGTCTTCATGAAGTTGTCTCGTCATCTATTACTTCTACTACTATGGCTAACGGTTTAACAATAAAGTAAAGTAATTACATGACGTTATATATTGACACGCAGGTCATAAATAAATTAAGACAACTCCTATGGCTCCTGCCGGTTGTCATACTCATCGACAGGCAAGTCGTGATTCCTATTACAAGAACATGATCAATCTCATACATCACATATATCATTCATCACATCCTTTTGTCCATATCACATCACACGGCACATGCTGCAAAAACAAGTTAGACGTCCTCTAATTATTGTTGCAAATTTTTACGTGGCTGCTATAGGTTTCTAGCAAGAACGTTTCTTACCTACACCAAAACCACAATGTGATATGCCAATTTCTATTTACCCTTCATAAGGACCCTTTTCATCGAATCCGATCCGACTAAAGTGGGAGATACAGACACCCGCTAGCCACCTTATGCAACTAGTGCATGTCAGTCGGTGGAACCAGTCTCACGTAAGCGTACGTGTAAGGTCGGTCCGGGCCGCTTCATCCCACGATGCCACCGAATCAAGACAAGACTAGTAATGACAAGTAAATTGACAAAATCAACGCCCACAACAACTTGTGTCCTACTCGTGCATAGAAACTATGCATAGACCTAGCTCATGATGCCACTATTGGGGAACATAGCAGAACTTAAAATTTTTTCTACGCATCACCAAGATCAATCTATGGAGTCTTCTAGCAACGAGAGGAAAGGAGTGAATCTACATACCGTTGTAGATCGCGAGCGGAAGCGTTCAAGAGAACGGGGTTGAAGGAGTCGTACTCGTCGTGATCCAAATCACCGATGACCGAGCGCCAAACGGACGGCACCTCTGCGTTCAACACACGTACGGTTGGGGAGGACGTCTCCTCCTTCTTGATCCAGCAAGGGGGAAGGAGAGGTTGATGGAGATCCAGCAGCACGACGGCGTGGTGGTGGAAGCGGCGGGATCTCGGCAGGGCTTCGCCAAGCTCTAACGAGAGGGAGAGGTGTTACGGGGGGAAGAGGGAGGCGCCAGGGGCTTGGGTGCGCAGCCCTCCCTCCCACCTCTTTATATAGGGGTCCAAGGGGGGCGCCGGCCTCTCTAGATCCCATCTAGATGGGGGGGAGGGCAACGGCCAAGGGGGATGGCTTGCCCCCCAAGCCAAGTGGGGCGCCCCCACCCCTAGGGTTTCCAACCCTAGGCGCAGGGGGAGGCCCAAGGGGGGCGCACCAGCCCATCAGGGGCTGGTTCCCCTCCCACTTCAGCCCATGGGGCCCTCCGGGATGGGTGGCCCAACCCGGTGTACCCCCGGGACCCTTCCGGTGGTCCTGGTACAATACTGGTGACCCCCGAAACTTTCCCGGTGGCCGAAACTGGACTTCCTATATACAATTCTTCAGCTCTGGACCATTCCAGAACTCCTCGTGACGTCCGGGATCTCATCCAGGACTCCGAACAACTTTCGGGTTACCACATACTAATATCTCAACAACCCTAGTGTCACCGAACCTTAAGTGTGTAGACCCTACGGGTTCGGGAGACACGCAGACATGACCGAGACGACTCTCCGGTCAATAACCAACAGTGGGATCTGGATACCCATGTTGGCTCCCACATGCTCCTCGATGATCTCATCGGATGAACCACGATGTCGAGGATTCAATCAATCCCGTATACAATTCCCTTTGTCAATCGGTACATTACTCGCCCGAGATTTGATCGTCGGTATCCCAATACCTCATTCAATCTCGTTACCGGCAAGTCACTTTACTCATACCGTAATGCATGATCCGGTGATCAACCACTTGGTCACATTGAGCTCATTACGATGATGCATTACCGAGTGGGCCCAGAGATACCTCTCCGTCATACGAAGTGACAAATCCCAGTCTCGATTCGTGCCAACCCAACAGACAATGTTGGAGATACCCGTAGTGCACCTTTATAGTCACCCAGTTATGTTGTGACGTTTGGCACACCCAAAGCACTCCTACGGTATCCGGGATTTGCACAATCTCATGGTCTAAGGAAATGATACTTGACATTCGGAAAAGCTCTAGCAGACGAACTACACGATCTTGTGCTATGCTTAGGATTGGGTCTTGTCCATCACATCATTCTCCTAATGATGTGATTCCGTTATCAATGACATCTAATGTCCATAGTCAGGAAACCATGACTATCTTTTGATCAACGAGCTAGTCAACTAGAGGCTCACTAGGGACGTGTTGTGGTCTATGTATTCACACATGCATTAGGATTTCCGGATAACACAATTATAGCACGAACAATAAACAATTATCATGAACAAGGAAATATAATAATAACCGTTTTATTATTGCCTCTAGGGCATATTTCCAACACATGCGTTGTTATAAAAATCTTGTAAACGAGAGTAACATATAGCAATCATGATGTTATGCTCATAATATGTATTCTAACAATCATTAGATGCCAGTTGTTCTCATATCAACTCTAACAATAACATGTGTGGTCATAAAAATCTAGGAAACAAGAGGAACATATAGCAATGATGTGGTTATAGACATGCTATGCATTCTAAATTTGTAACAAATGAACAGGCAGTCGTATTCATAAGGTAAAGATGAGATGAGATAGAACAATTACATGACGATAGATTCCACCAGTATAGGCAGCCAATCTGTGCGTCGACCGCGTAAACGATGCCATCATGCACTATAACATCAGATAGAAATGTTGCCTCAACAGGATTGATGATGAGCCATAACCATGTATGGCGACCGGATTCCAGATAGACTAATCCCATGTTGAACAAGGCAATGAGCTTGTAATCCATGTAGTCTTCTAATGGTGTGGGCACTTCGCAGATTACAACTTTATGCAAACAGAGGTCGAGCCAAAAGCTTGACGCGTCTCGTGCGTAGTAGGCAGGAGTGTCCGGCGGGCCGCGAGGCTCGATGGCGGCGGTATCCAATGATGGAAGGGTCATCTCTCGCTGGGTGTAGATATCCACAAGACGCCATGGACTACCGGTGTGGTGGATGAGGACGATCCAGTTGGAATTCATGCCCGCCCAATAGTGGCCGCGCATGAAGGACAGGTGGACGGGTAGTGGTAGCATGTCGAGGGGCACCACGGCAACCTCCGTAGGATCGTCAAGTCAGTGTCTAGGCCACCTGCGAGGATTGGGCATCAGCAAGCAGGGTGTCTTGAAAAGAGCCGGCCGCTTGCAGACAAGTAGATGGTACAAAGACACCGAGCATGTGGCCAGACGGACGGTGCTGAGTAGGTCCATACGACTACAAATTTGCTCCAAGAGAACATCGGGGAGGGAATTCCAATCGCGGCTCTGCGTGTCAGTCGGTTCTGCCATTGGGGTTTTCGACGCCTGCGAGCCAGCGGGGAAGTGGATTCGGGCGGGCGAGCGAAGAAGCTTCTCCTCGTGTGGCCGAGCAATGAGCGAGGGGATATGGTACGCGCGAGCTACCAAGGAAGATGGCATGGGCGGGCGAGCAGTGAGCGGGGGTAAATGGTGTGCGGCCGACGATGGGGAAGAGAGGAGGAAGAAGAAGAGAGGAGGAAGAAGAAGAGATGGCAGTACTGGGTAAGGCTGATTTAGTAACACCAACACGCTGGTTCAGCTTATTAATTACGTGTCCCATCTGCTGCAGCATGTATTGTCACTTCACCGCGAAGACTAGTTGAATAGTTCTCTCTGACCGAGATGGGGAATAATGGATCGCGAGGACTTCCTTTCTACAGTATCCCTATGCCTCTACGCTCACTTCACTCATTTTGCTCTGTACCTAGTCACTTGTTGAAATCTGTGGAAAGACAAATACTCCGTATTCGGGAACAGAGGGAGGCTTTTACTCCGTACTATTTTGGGAACAGAGGGAGTATCACCATATGGAGGGAACAGAGGAAGCTTGAAATGTGAACATGTCAATGGGAGGGAGTAAGCCCCATGAATGCATGCAACATGCAACACTCACACGTACACATGGACGCACACAACACTCACGCACCCATGCGGCACACAGCACACGACGCAACACACACACTCATGCTCAAGTGCTCAACCTACTCCCTACGTCCGTGAAAGACTGTACATTTAGAGATTTACACATTGACCAGGGCATAATTAACGCCCAAAAGTAGCAGACTTATGTGTGCATGCGACCATTGAGATAAGAAGATTAAATGAAGGCCGTTGGATGCTGTAATTAAGGATAGACATGTAGCCTATACCTACAGCACAAGTTGGTGCATTAGTCACTCAATATCGATTTATATTAAAGGCTAAATGCATTGTAAGTGTAGATGTACATCATGTACTACACTCTTTGTTTTATAGCCGATGTACACTCTTTGTTGGAAGACCGAGGGAGGACACATGCATGCACTCACATACATAGCCAGGGCGGTTCGCGCGCAAGGGTTGGACTCGTGTCGCGCCTGCGTAAAGTTTAGTTTTGACTGATTTCTTTGCTCTGCCAACTGACAGGTGGGACCCAGAAACCAGGTGACAATTTAACCAGTCAACAAAGTGCCACGTCGACTATGTGGCCGGTCAGCAGGGTGTAATACGGTGCTCTACGATGAGCTAGTGATCGTGTAATCGCCGCAAAACTATATATAGTGACCGTAAAGAGCGTATTGTTACATACGTTGACCGCCAGTGTATTTTCTCGTTTCAAATTATGCCATATTAATCGGAAAGGACGCAGTATGGACTACTACTACTAGTACTAGTACTGCTTTGATGTGTCCCGTCAACTCGCCGAACGAGGAGAAGCTTGCTTGCTACGCCTCTCCCTCGCCCACGCGCGCGGTGGTTCGTAGGACGAGGAGAGGGTTTTGACTACAACACCCTCTCCCTCTCCCTCTCCCTCTCCCTCACCCTCGTGGTGAACGTGCAGCAGTTCATCGGTGTCAGATTGCCAGAAGAATATTGTACTGTAGTATCATCATTGTTGGACCTTCTGAAGAGGCGAAGAGCCAAGTGCAAGGTTCACACGAGTATGAACTGTTGAACCTCCCAAAGAGGCAAAGAGCCAAGTGCAAGGTTTTATAGGAGTTGTCGTCCTAGGAGGAGTGTACTACAACTATAGCGAACGATGCTACTGTATGATGCCGCCACATCACGTATATCCAAAGCTGTGCCACCTTTTTTTTCTCAAAGAGCGTGTTGGAGCCCGTGCAACAACTACACAAGTTGCACATACACATAACACATTTACTAGTAATAAATTCTAAAGGACAAATGCCAGTATGCCACACAAGTTCATCTCCAATTCATGTGATAAATTTGTGCACGACTAGTCTACATATATTCACAGCGCTACCGTTCACAATTACCGTACTCCACTTACACGTTATAGATGGGCTACATGTCCTCCTCCAGGTTCCAGTCCCAGGTGTTCTTCATGGATGGCACGATCCATAGCGGTGGGCAACGGGAATCATTGTCGCAGTTTTCTAGTCCGGTTCCACATGATGGAGACTCATCCAAGCTGAAGCGGCATAAATCATGGATAGCGTGTCCTAGCATGTCATTCATCCGGCGGTGTGCACTGAAGACACAACCATGCTTCATGAATGGCAGGCCTTCCGTGTCATGCACGGAAGGTGGCATCCACTTCACAATGGGGTAGTTGTCCCCGATGAAAAGCGAGTACTCTCCAAGAGTGTTCCTCAGCACCCACGTAGCATCACGGGGGTCGAACTCGACGCCGTTCATCTAGTACACGCGGCATCCCAGATCTGGACACATGGTGACGTACATAGTCAAGGTCCATGCATAATAATGTTGTGCTCAAATATGGCGGTCAGTAATACTGTGCAGCAAATAGTACTACTCCGGTATAGAGGAAGTAAAATAACCGGCTTATTATATATAGCCACTCTTGGCTACATGGATGAGATAGTAAGACATGGAAAAACAAAAATGGTGGCAGCTAGTGGGTTCAAGTCTTCAAGGGCCTAGCTATCTATACGCATCCTCCAAGGTAAAAAGTACTCCTACTAGTACTACAAAGTATACTACTAGTACAACAATGAAAGAGAAGGCGAGAGGGTTAAAAAATGGAATACCTGGGTAGATGGTGACGCTCCGATCGTGGTAGATTGTGTGATCATGTTGCACATCAGTGGTACCATGGGTAACGACTGCTAAGATAGTTGATCCCAATATGCCAAAGTCAGCTACAAGGTTCCAGGTTAGACCGAATCACGGATGCAAATGCACATCCAGGATCGGCGATCTTATTTTGATCGGGGGATGACTGGTCCCTGCAAAATAATGGAGTACCGTTAGGGATGCAAATGATGGTTTGTGCATTCCGTTTGTAATCTCCCGTATCGTAGGATGGCAACCAGATGAAACAAGTCCCCTGGCTTGTCACCGCGAAGATGCGGCCTAGATGGCGCACGACGTCTTCGAACATGTAGGGGTACAACTCTGCCGCCGCCAACATGCGCCAGCCTCTGCCGTTACTGCCTCTTGCATTGATGGCAATCCTTATGTCGAACACCGTGATGCGATAGTAATTGCCGTAGCCGCGTTGCTTTCTCGGCGGGTCCGCAATTGCTATCTTCTTCAATCTCATGTAGGCATCATCATACATATTCAAGCCCAGCCAGTCCGGAAGGCCAATCCCAATGGTGGAGAAGGGGTCTACCAGAACAGCCGCACTGCTGTGGATGTTGTGCAGAATGATGGTGGTATCCGTCCGGAGGTGTGCAAGCCAATCTTCGTTGGCACCAACCCAGACCTATATATAAGACGGCGGGCAGCGGAGAAATTACAGGATGGAAATGGAATAACTAAGTACTACATGATCATATTCCATTACTGACCCCGCTCATCGGACCAAATCCAACTACCTCTCAACATCGGCAACTCTAGCGGAGTCAACGTGCAACCATGGCTAGGGAGCGGTGGACTGTTCGAAGGATTGTCCCATAGAAGAACCTTCTCCTCGAGGATGCATGGAAGACCAACAAGCATGGCCTGTTTAAGCAGCATCTTGTAACACCCCGGACACACCCGCCGATGGTCGTTACTCCTGGCGGGATCTAGACTGGCCCCACAGATCAATACTAGTCTTTTCTATGCACTTTGTCCTCACTCGTGCGCACCCGGGAGCAACTTCCCGGTCGGTCACCCATCCTGACACTACTCCAAGCTGAGCATGCTTAACTTTGGAGTTCTGTCCGAATGGGCTCCCGGAAAAGAAGGAATTCCTTATTGATATGAGTAGTCTATCACCCCTAATAAGCCAGGCCATCACACATCTTGAAAAAGTTGGTGCAGGAAGCACCGAGTCTTGCGGCGGTGAGGACGTCAGAGCGGCGTGTGATTTCTCCCACAGGATCGTCATCCAAGGTCTCCCAGCCCCGACGAGGAGGAGAACCGCCTGGCGAATCCATGGGACCAGCGACGAACTGCCTTCTCTTCGGGGGGGGAGGGGAACTGGCGAGGAAGAGATAAGAGCATAGTAACCGCAGGGCCTCGTCCCTTCCAGCTGTAGATCATTCCTCAGCGAAGGGGTGAGGCTATTATTTACTACTAGTACTCCCTCCGATTCTTTTTACTCTGCGCATAAGAGCAGACCCGGATACCAAGGCAGGGGCTCGCTGGATGCTTTCTGGACGGAAATACCCCTGGCGCATGGATAGGAGGAGCTAGCAGCTATAAATGCCCCATGCAGCCCATTTGCTGTCCGCCCGCGTTCTCCTCTCTCTGCATGCTGCATGGATGTCTCCCTCTCTCTCACATGACTGCATGTGGTGGCGCTAGCCTATGAGAAGCTCGCGTGGAGATAGCAATCTTCTCTCCAGAAGAGATTTTTTTGAAAGAAAGGGATTATGGAACGTTATGAGATTGCATTATACTGTAAATAATAGCACCAGTAAGTAATTTTTGGCACTAGGTAGTAGTTTTTGGCGTGGATTAAGAAATTTTGGGTATGTTTTTGCCATTTTTTGTACACGCCAACTAGTGTCAAAAAACGTCTTACATTATGTGACGGAGGAGTACGTACTCGTACTGTAGTAGTACTAGTACTACTTTTCTCAACTAGTAGTGCGATGTACTGTACTTCTAGTCTAGTCTAGTATACTGCACCAGTTTTGAACTCTTGAATCTCAGGGCCAAGGAGCTACAGTTGGAAGTGGAGGGTACTACTGTTCTCTAGAACCATCGCTGTACTATCAATGCAAGGGAAGTACACACTGAGTAGTGGCCTAGTGGGTACTCTCGGTGCTCTATTCATCCGCTCCTCTCACGTAGCTGGCCTACTCAGCCACTCCTCTCACGCACACACTAGCAACCTGTTTATCAGCGACGGTTACTGCGGGGGCAGAACATTTGAGTTATTTGATACAACGAGACTAGGATTTTCGCTTCCATTTGTGGAGGTGTAATGGATCTCGTCGAACTTTGTTAGTAGTTCCTTCTTTATGAATGAGATGAAGCAAAGCTCTTGCCTCTGTTTCAAAAAAACACGTCAAGAGGAATTTCTTTTATAGTAGAGCCGATAATGGAGTGAAGTCCATGCGTGCAACGCCACAAGCTACAGAGTAGTAGTACTTCCTCCATCTAGGTGTGTAAGTCATCTTACGTTGTGCATCGCGACCAAGGCGGAGAGGAAAACGAGAAAACTTAATGTATTTTTGCTAATTAATAGCATTGCATGCAATGAACTAACCACTGCATGTTATGTTTGGTCGTCTCAAGTCATTGAAAGCATGCACAACCCACATATATTATTGGTTGATATGCCACAAAACAAAAAACGAGAAGGGAGTTAATGTACGGTGCCTAAGTGTTTTGGGATTATTTGGTTTTTGTAAGGTGACTTACACACCTAGACAGAGGGAGTAGAGCACTTTACGTACAGAGCCATATTGCACAGTTCCCAATGCCCCGCCAGGCTTTTCCGGCTCCTCGGGCTTAATTGGGAGGCGCTAGTTTAAATATGCTACTAGCTGATGAGGAAGCTGCAAGCGAGGTGCGGCTAGGGCGAGCACGCGAGCCACGGGATGCTGGGAAGGAAAACCCGTTCACGTGGCTAGGCTGTCCAGTGCACCCAGATTGTGGGGCCGCACGTCCGTTTGACTTCAAAACTCAAACTACCCGTGTAAATATTGGCTCGCAGCGAAGTGTAGTAGTACTATTTAAAAAAAGGCCGTCGTGCGTTCGGCCGGGATCGAACCCACAAAATGAGGTATACACTCCCGCGACCACTAGTAGTACTCGTTGGAGTAAATCGCAACGTAGAATCGCCTTTTGTCGCTAGTAGTACGTACATTGTTCCTTATAAGAAACCCCTATCATCTGTTGCTGGCTATAAGCCAGTGCCATGTCATCTACAACCCATCTTATAGCCAACATGTACAATAATAGATCAAAAGAGTGTACTACTTTTTTATTAATGGCCCACTTCTCATTCTCACAAAGTGCCTAGGAGCACGTGCTAGAGCTGGCTCTTCACGAAGAGCCCGCTTACCTTCTCTCTCCTCTTCTCTTTCCTCCAACTAAGCAGAAATATACTAGTTTATTTCTTATAGCCCACTGACGCAGCTCTCTTGTACTTGCTCTAATAATGCAAGAAACCACTAAAATGCCAAGAAACCACTACCACTTGCATACGTGGCAGACTTAACATAAGACTACCTTATCAACCATTGTACATGCTCTTACCAACAAAAATCCTCAAGTGACCTCCTACCTCCGGCCCGTCCACGTAGTCATCCTCGGCCATGGGACGCAGCTACCGCCGCCGGCAGAAGGTGAGGTCAAAACCGTCGGCGGTGCGGAGCCCATGTTGCGGCAGCCCGGACGCCAGCTCCATCCAGCGCTCGCGGCCGCTAGCTAGCCAAGATAGCTCCGTCCAGCTGCTTGTCTGCAAGGTTTGCTAGCTAGATTGGCACGGCAGCGCGGCGGCTTGCCCGCGCGCGCCGCGCTAAGGCCAACCATCTGGCTCGAGCGAAGGCCAGCACGGCGGCTTGCTTGCTCGTGAGTCACGCTCGGGCCAGCCTGCCAACCCGTGTAGAGGCCAGCGTGGTTTCTGGCCCGTCCGGCGAAGCGACGGCCAACTCGCTCATCACCGGCGCCACCGACGAACACACATCAATACTGTTTGAAGTAATGTTCAGGAAAAGTAATGATTTGAGGGGGAATAACAGGATAGAAGGTCAGATGTGGGTCCCTCGTATCAACGGTCAAACAAAATGTGTTGGTTTAAGCTGCCTCGTCAGCACAGACGTGTGGGCCAACCCTGTCATAAATGGGTTTAAATGAACCTAATCGGTAGGAGTACTAGGTAGTTTTTGGCATGGATTAAGAAACTTTGGGTATGTTTTTGCTATTTTTTGTACAATAGATTCTTCCTAGGGCTGGTTGAAAGTGGTAGTTTTTTTGTTAAATACTCTACATATTGTAAGTAGGAGTGAAAGTTAAGCTTTGAAAGCCAATAAGCAAGGCTAGTTACATAGTGCATATGTGTACATGATTGAAAGTAAATATCAACCATGAGTGACTAATATCTTGATGGAAAACTCAAAACTATGGAATACTAGGAAAAAATGCATGGTTGGAAATACTAGCAATGTTCATGTCCGTGGCAATGAATCATAATTAGAATAATACTTATTCACAAACTTGGTACAAAACACTCTAATTTTGATATACATATGTCACTAGAGATATATTATGTTTCAATTAGAATATATTCCTTGGGCTGTTTTGGTGAGGCCAGGGAGGGATGTGGTTGGTTTTAAGATACTAATTATGGGTTTTTTTGCAAATTGGTAGACAAGTGGGATGTTTGTGAGAAAAGGCAACAACTTACCTCACAATCGTTAGATGCAGATCTAATGGTCAAAAACGACGGACGCACTACAAAAAAAGACACATCCGTGACATTTTGGGCCGAACGAATTTTTTTTCTGTCATACATATGACACTTCTATGATGATAATTGTGAAAAAACCCGGTATCATCATAGATGTGGTGGGCTCCTACTTCTATGACAAAAAATCATGACAGAAAATGGGCTTTTCGTCCTGGGCGGGCCGGAGACGCAGCTGCATGACATTCTTTGGGCCGTCCATGACGGAAAAAACCGTGGTAGAAGCGAGGGGGAGGAAAATTTCGGGGAGTTCCCAGTTACGGTGGGAGGTCGGGGGCCGAGCGATGCTCGTTTCTCTCGTACACATACGCGCATGTGTGCGAGGCGTTGGCTCTAACTGAACCCGAGTGAGGCGTTGGGCTCTAACTGAACCCGAGTGATTGCACTGCAGGCTACGCGTTACTGAACCCGAGCGATCGATCGACGGCTGTTAACTGAACCCAATCGAGCGATTACTTCACTACTGGTGCTAACTGAAGACGATCGATGCTGCCTCTGGATGAACAGTGAGCGTTGCGGGGGAGGGGGGTTTGGATGAACAGTTCCCGGTGGGGGTGGATGAACAGGACCCCGTGGTGTTGCCTCTGGATGAACAGGACCCCGATCGATCGAGCCGGTTGGGGCTAGATGAACAGGACCCCATGGAGGGCTGGATGAACAGGACCACCCCGTGGAGGGCAGGATGAACAGTAGACGGTGGAGGGCAGGATGAACAGTAGCCCGTGGAGGGGTGGTTGAACAGGAGCCCGTGGAGAGGGCTGGTTGAACAGTAGCCGGTGGAGTAGCACGCGGTGGAGGCTGGATGAACAGGAGCCCGTGGATGAACAATCGCAGGTGGAGGCTGGAGGAGGTCGACGGTGGATGAACAGTAGCTCGTGGAGGCTGGAGGGGGTCAACAGTGGAGATGAACAGTATCTCGTCGAGTCCCGTTTTCGGTATGCCACACCCCTCCCGATGAACAGGACCACCGTTTCGACCGTAGCGCTCCAACACAAGTCCGTTTCGTCCGTTTTGCGATACGCCACACCCCTCCCGATCAACAGGACCCCCATTTCGACCGTAGAAGGTCTGTTTCCTCCGTTTTGCGGTATGCCAGACCCTGTTCCGAACGTAGGAGGTCCGTTTCCTCCGTTGTGAGGTACGCCAGGCCTTGTTTCCATCGCCTATTCCGTCCAAGCCCTCCCGATGAACACGACCACGCATTCCGTTCCGACCCAGCCGGTTGGCTCCCACGTGTTCCGTTGCCTCCCGATGAACATGACGCATTCCGTTGCCTCCCCATGAACACGAGCATTCCGTTGCCTCCCCATGAACACGACGCATTCCGTTGCCTCCCCATGAACACGACGACAACGTTGTTTCTCCATTCCGACCCAGCCATGTACATGAGCCCTCGCCGTACGTATGCGCGAGCAGGCGTTCGAGACCCCGCCCGTATGTACACATACGTGACCGTATTTTCTTTCTTGCACCCTGGCCGCTGTACGTACATGTACAAGCTACGTGCGCGCCTCTACTACGACACGTGTGCGCCTCTACTACGACACATGCGCGCCTCTACATCGACCAGTATGTACGTACACGTTCGCGACCAGAATGACAACGCTACGTACGCTTCGACCAGGTGGGTCCCGACTGTCAAGCACTTCCTTGCCTGTGAAGATGTAGCTGGTGGGTCCCAACAGTCAGGGGGCGAATCATTTTTTTTGCCCGGATGCACTTCCTTGCGTGCGAAGATGTAGCTGGTGGGTCCCAGCAGTCAGGGGGAAATGTTTTTTTCGTGAAATACAGTGGCCCGTCCGATGGGTCCCAGCTATCAGGTGGAGGAATCATTATTTTCCGTGTAATAAGGAGGTACTTCCTTGCTGCGGCTGTGGACCCAGTTGTCAGCCTCTCCACGTACAGTCCATGTCCGATGGAAGTCGTTCCTTGACCACGTTGACCACACCGCGCCGAGAGCACCAGGGCGGTGGACGACGATGAGGCCTAGGAAGGGGACGACACGGAGGCAGGGAAGACTCGGCAGTTGTTTCCCATGCGGAGGGGAGTACGACTGTACGAGGGTTTACTGGTTCGTCTGCCATCGCTGGAGAATAACAACGGTGTGGGTGAGTAGAGGGATGGCTAGGCCAGCGATGGGAGTACGGTCGGGCGGTGAGGCCTGCGCGGCAGCACAACCGGCCACGAGGAGGAGGGAGTAGGCAGTCCCGCCGGCGCTTGTTTGAGCGGCTGGAGCAGGAAGAGCAGAGATTGAAGAAGCACGACGGCCGTTGGATGGACATCCAACAGTCAGTGCTTGTGCGTCAACCTATTTTTAGGAAAGCCTCAAATCTGTGGAAAACATCATACATCCCATCTGCCATTATTTCTAATAATTTACAGCCCATTTGCTAATTCTTAGGTTTTTTTGGAGCCCATATTCTTTTTGTTAGCATTACAACCCATATTGTGGCAACGGTTAAAAAATTATACGAATTTTTGCATATTTCGGTGCGGTCCGAACTGTTTTTAATCCCAAAATTTTGACTCACATTCAAACTAATTTTAAAAATAAATGTATATCAATATAAAATCCAACAAATTCTCCATGCATAAAAAATAATGTAATTTAAAATCTTGAAATGAAAAAAAGATATTTGAAACTAATTGCCGGTTTGATGTGTTTTAAAAATGTACAACCCATTTCTCATTACTGATGGGCCATTTTCTCGGCCAGCCGAATGAAAGCTCTCCTCGTCTTGAAAGATTTGCAGCCCAACAGGCCTGACAAATTGACTTACTTGGCAAATCACAAAAAAACTGGGCTGTGGCTGTGGAGCCAGCTGTTAGCCTCTCCACGTACAGTACTCTTTCGATGGAAGTCGTTCCTTGACCATGTTGACCACGCTGCGCGGAGAGCACCATGGCGGTGGATGATAGCGAGGCCTAGGAAGGGGATGACGCGGCAGTGGAAGCCCGCACGGAGAGGACTGTGAGGGTTCACTGGTTCGGCTGCGGTGTGAGGCTGCCGTCGTCGCAGGGCCTGGCCAGCGGTGGGAATAGTAGGGGGCGGTGAGGCCTCTGCGGCAGCACAACCGACCATGGGAGGAAGGAGCATGTGGCACGACGGCGCTGCTTTGGGCGGCTGGAGCAAGAAGACCAGAGGTTGAAGAAACACTACGGCCGTTGGATGGACATCGTACGGTCACTGGAGCTAGAATCGTTCATATTGACTAAGTTGACAAAGCCCTTCGTCCCCGTCAACTTAGTAGGCCCACAAGTCAGCCTCCCAGTGAGGTGGGTCCCAGCTAGCTGGGGGAGTATTCATTTTTTTGTGCCTAATAAGGAGGCACTTCCGGTGGGTCCGAGCTGACATCGAGGGGGACGTTTTTTCCCGAAATACGGTGGCCCGTCCGGTGGGTCCCAGCAGTCAGGGGGAAAAGATTTTTTCGCAAAATACTAGTGGCCCGTCTGGTGGGTCCCCGCTGTCAGGTGGAGGAATAATTATTTTGCACCTAATAAGGAGGCACTTCCTTGCTGCGGCCGTGGACCCAGCTGTCATCCTCTCCACGTACAGTCCACGTCCGATGGAAGCCGTTCCTTGACCACGTTGACCACGCCGCGCCGAGAGCACCAGGGCGGTGGACAATGGCGAGGCCAGGAAGGGGACGATGCAGAGCCGAGGAAGACGCGGCAGTGGATGCCCACGCGTAGAGGAGTACGAGGGTTCACTGGCTCGCTGTGGTGTGAGGCTGCCGTCACTGCAAAATAACAGGGGGTGTGGGTGAGTAGAGGGATGGCCTGGCCAGCGGTGGGAGTAGTATGGGGGCGGTGAGGCCTCCACGGTAGCACAGCCGGCCATGGGAGGTAGGAGCAGGCGGCACGACCGACGCTAGTTTGGGCGGCTGGAGCAAGAAGACCAGAGGTTGAAGAAGCACTACGACCATTGGATGGACATCGTATGGTCACTAGAGCTAGAATCGTGCATATTGACTAAGTTGACAAAGCCCTCCGTCCCCGTCAACTTAGTAGGCCCACAAGCCAGCCTACCACTAAGGTGGGTCCCAACTAGCAAGGGGTATTCATTTTTTTGTGCGTAATAAGGAGGCACTTCCGGTGGGTCCAAGCTGACAGCAGGGGGAATGTTTTTTCGTGAAATACGGTGGCCCGTCGGGTGGGTCCCAGCAGTCAGGGGAAAACATTTTTTTTGCAATATACTGGTGGGCGTCCGGTGGGTCCCTGCTGTGAGGTGGAGGAATAATTATTTTCCGCGTAATAAGGAGGCACTTCCTTGCGGCTGCCGTGGATCCAGCTGTGAGCCTCTCCACGTAAAGTATTCTTGTGATGGAATTCGGTCGTTGACCACATTGACCATGCCACGCCGACAGCACCACAGCGGTGGACGACGACGAGGCCTAGGAAGGGGACTACGCGGAGCCGGGGAAGACGCGGCAGTGGATGCCCACGCGGAGAGGAGTACGCGGGTTCACTGGTTCGGCTGCGGTGCCGTCGCCGCAGAATAACGGGGGGTGTGGGTGAGTGGAGTGGAGGGATGGCCTGGCCAGCGGTGGGAGTAGTATGGGGGCAGTGAGGCCTCCACAGCAGCACAGCCGGCCATGGGAGGCAGGAGCAGGCGGCACGACCGGCGCCGCTTTGGGCGGCTGGAGCAAGAAGACCAGAGGTTGAAGAAGCACTACAACCATTGGATGGACTTCGTACGGTCAGTCGAGCTAGAATCGTGCATATTGACTAAGTTGACAAAGCCCTTCATCCCCGTCAACTTAGTAGGCCCACTATACTGGGTCCCAGCTAGCAGGGGAGTATTCATATTTTTGTGCGTAATAAGGAGACACTTCCTTGCGTGCGAAGATATAGCTGGTGGGTTCGAGCTGTCAGCGGCGGTAACGTTTTTTCGTGAAATACAAAGGCGTTTCGGTGGGTCCCAGATGTCAGGTGGAGGAAATCATTATTTTGCGCGTAATAAGGAGGCATTTCCTTGCGTGCGGCCGTGGACCCAGCTGTCAGCCTCTCCATGTACAGTCCACTTCAGATGCATGTCGGTCGTTGACCACGCTGACCACGCCACGTCGAGAGCACCAGGGTGGTGGACAACGGCGAGGCCTAGGAAGGGAACAACACGGAGGCAGGGAAGACTCGGCCGTTGTTTTTGTTTCCCACGCGGAGGGGAGTACGACTGTACGAGGGTTTACTGGTTCGTCTGCCGTAGCCGGAGAATAACAGCAGGTGTGGGTGAGTAGAGGGATGGCTAGGCCAGCGATGGGAGTACAGTGGGGCGGTGAGGCCTACGCGGCAGCACAGCCGGCCGCGGGGAGGAGGGAGCAGGCAGTCCCGCCGACACTTGTTTGAGCGGCTGGAGCAGGAAGAGCAGAGATTGAAGAAGCACGACGGCCATTGGATGGACATCCAACAGTATAAAGGCCATTTGTGGAAAGCCTCAAATCTATGGAAAACAGCGTACAACCCATCTGCCATTATTTCAAATAATTTACAACCCATTTGCTAATTCTTACGGGTTTTTTCGAGCCCATATTCTTTATGTTGGCATTACATCCCATATTGTGGCCACGGTTAAAAAATTGTACGAAATTTTGCATATGTCGGTGCGGTCTGAACTGTTTTTAATCCCGAAATTTCGAGTCACATTCAGACTGATTTTAAAAATAAATGTATATCAATATAAAATCCAATAAATTGTCCACGCATAAAAATCAATGCAATTTAAAATCTCGAAATGAAAAAAAGGTATTTTAAAATAATTGCCCGTTTGATGTGTTTTAAAAATGTACAACCCATTTCTCATTATTGATAGGCCATTTTCTCGGCCAGCTGAATGAAGCTCTCCTCGTCTTGAAAGATTTGCAGCCCAGCGAGCCTGATAAAGCGACTTACTTGACAAATCACAAAAGAATTGGGCTAGCCATTTTCAGAAAGAAAAAAAACTACTGGGCTGGTCTATGGTAAACATAAAAGAAAAGGTTGTCTAGACAGGCCAGAGTGTCCCGCACAGCCCAGTATTTCCGAACGGACGTGTAGGACGGGGTGCCTCTTCGTGAACCGTGGCAAACTCGCAACCGTCCACTGACTCTTCGCCTTTCCCTCTCGATTTGGAACTGCTGTCGCACGCTCTTCCTCTCCCTCTTCCATTTTCCTTCAGCCCTTCACCCTTTCTTCTGCCATTGTTCGATCGTCTTCTCCGTGGAGGGACAGGCCGGAAACGACCCCGTTATTCTTGCCCCGATCTGAAAAATGACGTGGTGGAGGAACTCATTGATCGGTGCGACGTCATCACCTCAGCTAGCATGGCAGGTTCCTTCAAGCCCATTCTCGACTCACCTAATAACATCATTACAAAGAACCCAAGAGTTAAGGAGCGGTTTGATCTCCCCTATCTTCTTTGCCATGACCCGATGACTGGCGCTGGCACGACGGAGGCCTCGCCCTGTGCCAGTTGATGCTGCTTGATAATGATACGTATGATGTTAAGATGCCATCGCTCGAGGGAAAGGCTTGGGCGGGCGCAAATGGAGATTGGGTTGTTTACATTGGGTCCAACTGCGAGTGGGAACTTGTGAATGTGTACACTCGTCACCGGGTTCCACTTCCAAAAATCTCAGCACACTGCCCAGAGGTTGAGCACACCGGTAATGTACGCACATTCAAATACGATCATGGTGACTGTCTTCTACGGAAGATAGCAATTTGTCGAGTTCCCAACCGCTCTTGGAATTACAACAACTATCAAGTTGTTGCTATCTTCGAGAAGCTCGTTGCCGTCCTTCGTGGTTCGACTTGATGGATATTGCTCAAAAATCAGTTTATGTACACGGATGAGTACTGTGATGCAATTCAATACGAGGGCCTTGTGTTTGCTGCCACCACTCGTGGCACTGTTTTTGCATGGCATCCTAGTAGTTTTGGTACGTTTATCTTCCACCGTAATTATAATTGTTTCATCCACATGCATGCGGGTTAGCAAGTTTCCCTTTAATAATTAACCTTCTTCTTGTGTTTCCAAGGTCCTGTGAACATCCCACCACCTATACTTGAAAAAATATATAACCAAGGGGGAGATGACGATGGTGATGATCACGAGCATGAGGACGAGCAGCGCCGATATACTCTGTGGCGCCTGGCAACTAATTTCGATGGATCACCTCTTCTTGTGTGTATACAACCCACTGATGATGTTACTGGTAAGGAAGCAGGTGTCTCCCATGGTCGCACTCTCCGGACCTATTCCAATACCCGTTGCATGGTATTCGGGATGGATACTAGTGTGCTAGCTCCAACTCCTTCTCCCTGGCATAGAATTGATAGTCTTAGAGAAAACTCGCTCTTCCTTGGACAAAACTATCCGATGATGGTGAAAGGCGATCCAACTGTTGCTGACACATTTATGAGAAGCAACTGTGTCTATACCTCGGACATTTGGGTGGTTCCCTACCCTCGTACTGATATAGTAGGCCGCTTCAGCCTGGATGATCGGTCCTGCGTTGGTCTCCAGATCGACAACAGATGGCCCGTCCCAGAGAATTAGTTGTGGTTCGAAGCAAGTGTTTCCAACACCGCGGAATGGTTGAGTTGAAGTTCATTTCATGGCTTGTTATTTGTTGTTGGTGCCGCCCGACGCGCGAAGCATGTGAAGCTAGTACAAATTTAGAGAAGCGACTCGAAAGCCATTCATAAATTTAGTAAGTTTATCACAGACATATCATTTTATTACATACAACAGGTCATCAACCCACATCGACAACGAGGATACATTATAAATACAAAAGTTTTTACTGTAGCCATATGTTAATGTGTTCGTTGTACGTAACCAGCACCTCGAATCCTCGATACTAGTATACTATATACTAGTAGGAGTAAGTAGTAGGAGTAGTAGGGTGGCATGGTCCAGAACAAGCATTCACGTCCAGGAGTACGGCACACGCCACCACCATGACATCCATCTGACACCATATTATTTCTTGGAGTCCGTGCTAGAGCAATCTCTTCAACCTTGTCGTTTCTCTAAGGGTGGTTATAGTGGGGAGTATCTTAGACTAGTGTCATGCATATGACACTAGTCTTTGTTACTACCTTCATAGTGCAAAGTAACATACAAGTAGTATCATAGATGATTGCATTTATTACAATATAGACTCATTTTGCTTTGGTTTGCGTTATGTTATAGTAACATATTATGTTACTCCAAACATTTCTCTCCTCATTAACTATATGCCACATAAGCAAACTTGTCTTGAAATGCGCTATGTTACTTGCTAAGTTACTCCCACTATGACCAGCCTAACTTCAGCCATCGTGCGGCGGGCGAGGTGGGGGTTTGCTGATAGTCGGGTTCCTTAACTGCGGTCCCACTTGTAAGGCCAACTCCAACGCACGACCCCAAACGGACCTCCGTTTTGCACGAACTCCAATGATAATTTTGACTAGAAAAGCAAGACCAAAGAAAACAAGAACCATAAGAATACATTTTACTACTCCTGTAAGTTGGATTAGTGCCTTCTCGATGCATTCATTGTTGATCTACGGAGGCTCGATCTTGCGTGCTTCTTTCTTCTTCGAGTGTAAAGAAGTAGACGTTGCTTCCTCGCATCTAGTCTCATGTCTAGCCTCTATTCTAGTAGGAGTATCAACAAGTGCACTAATCTCATCCGATAGCAGAACCGAATATTTGGTCGGGTTCTCCCTCCTTTTGCCGATGCGTGGGACATCCAGCATCTAGGTCGTGTCATGAAAGAAAATAGAGTGGTAGTTGAAGCCACAAGATGTGCATCTTGGTTTAAACTGTAAATAGAATCTTACTACTCTTGAGTAACTCCAAAAGCGGCCACTGAAGATCTTTATTGGATTTGTCTTTCATCACTAGCATGTCGAGGTGAAAGATGTGCAGGTTCAGTGGGTCCTTGTCGGTGTCAAAACCGGCGGATCTTGGGTAGGGGGTCCCGAACTGTGCGTCTAGGCGAATGGTAACAGGAGGCAGGGAACACTAAGTTTTACCTAGGTTCGGGCCCTCTTGATGGAGGTAAAACCCTACGTCCTGCTCGATTTATATTGATGATATGGGTAGTACAAGAGTAGATCTACCACGAGATCAGAGAGGCTAAACCCTAGAAGCTAGCCTATGGTATGATTGTATGTTGTCCTACGGACTAAAACCCTCCGGTTTATATAGACACTGGAGAGGGCTAGGGTTACACAAGGTCGGTTACAAAGGAGGAGATATACATATCCGTATTGCCTAGCTTGCCTTCCACGCCAAGTAGAGTCCCATCCGGACACGAGACGAAGTCTTCAATCTTGTATCTTCATAGTCTAACAGTACGGCCAAAGGATATAGTCCGGCTGTCCGGAGACTCCCTAATCCAGGACTCCCTTAGTCCTCTTGCATTTTCACTGACATGTGGGGTCACATGTGAGAAATAGACGATGGGCTCCACGCGTCCGCTGGTTAGCTGAGAAGAGAGATAGAGGAGGGCTGAGCACGGACTGCAGGAAATTTGTTGTACGTACCTCGATATAGTGGGGTGACATGGGCCATAACTCAGTAGCATTCACGTCTAGCAGTACGGCACACGCCACCCACACGAGTCCCATCCGACACCAATTTTCTTGGAGTCCGTGCTACAGCCATCTCTTCTCCCTCCTATTTTCTCAGCCATCCGACAAGATAATTACTGTAGTATCATATACTACTACATGGATTTGACGGAAAGATAAAAATACATACGGATCCATCAACGTTCAACGACATCCTCACGCCCTAGTGCGCCGGGTCACCAACCGATGTGTGAGGAGCAGCGGCGTTGGCGGCGAGCTCAACGTGCTTCTGAACAGTGCCGTCCAAGGTTGCCATGCGCTCCAAGAAGGCCAGTGTCCTATCGTCCTCCTATTGCATGTAGTAGTCCTTGTGGACGATTTGCGCGTAGAAGTGGGTGATTATGTCGATGGTGTCTTGCTGCGCCAGGCGCTGCGCGACGAGCACGACCTCGAGGTGGACATTCTCCGGCGCGACGGCGGCCAGTCGCAGGGCCACCAGTGTGTCGAAGAGGTTGTTACCATAGTGGCCGTTGAGGGTGGCGGGCATCGCAGAGCCTGGGCGTGTCGGCTGGAGGCTTACGTCAAAGTCGTCCGCAAGCTTCTTGACGACGGTGAACTTGTCGAGTAAACCAACGAGGACCTCGTCAAACAAGGAGACGAAGCTGTCGTCCAAGCGGCCCCTCGCCCTGGCGGCCTCAAGCAATACTACGTGGAGACGTTCCTCAGTGCCGGGCCGTAGGCCGGCGTCATGGACCATCTGGCACAGCCGGCTGATGCTCGCGCTCATCGCCTCCATGGGTCTAGCGTAGCTTCTAGTCAACTGATCTTGCGATTCGAGTGATCACTCAGCCCTTGGTTAGCGTGCGTTGGTGCGTATGATCTCATACTACTCCTCAGCCCTCTACTACACCTGCCTTTGGCTGTATGATAGGTGGGCCAGCCACCCCCTGGGGCCACGTGTCATTCACCCAAAGGTAGTTGCCGTAAGTCAATGAAGCTGCGTCCCCCTCCGTGCCGGTGCAGTATAGTCATCTCACTGGACCTCTAGTTGGGGCCAAGCAAGAGAAGTTTGATGTTTACTGGTTTATTGGTCCCCTTTGCATTTTGCGCCAAGTTTTGACCTTTGATTTAACTATTAAATGTTAATGCATGTAAACAAAAATGTTGTGTAAGTCACCTTATGAAAACCAAATAATCCCAAAATACTTAGGCATGATGCATTAACTCCCTCCTTGTTTCTTATTTCGTGACATATCAACCAATGAGAGATGTGGGCCGTGCATGCTTTCAATGACTTGAGACTACCAAACATGACATGCAGTGTTTAGTTCATTGCATGTAATCCTATTAGTACTCTAGTTAGCAGTAGCAAAAAAACATTAAGTTCTCTCGCCGATAGGAATAAAACACCATGTATTTATTTACAGAGGGAGTAGTACATTTTTGGTGACATGCATTACTAGATATTGCTAGTCAAATACTAAAATCCAGATGGATGTGGTAGTACTCCTAAATCCAGACGGTGGTGCTACCAGTACTAGTAGTAGTACTACCAATGTAGTAGTAGGAGTACTAGCACTGTGCTATCCGTTGGTCAAATTATTACGTGTTGCTCCTCACAGTGAAGTGACAAGACCCTGCGCCAGAGATGACACCTGAGTATAGGCGCCGTGTTTGGCATACCATAGTCAGCCTCACCGTCTGCAGTCACTATCATCATGGCTATAGAGCTAGCCTTCTTACAACTAGCCCTGTTCGACATAATTTCCCGTGCGTAGATGCTCGTGCATTGCATGGAACACCAAGATTGGGGGTGGATGGCTCCGGCAGCGGCCATCGCGCCAGATTTTTCCACGGCCTTCTACTCCTAGATGTGGTGGGAAGGAGATGAGGCTGATTGTAAGAGACAAGGAGTTGTTTGTAAATAGGGAACAAGTGCGGGCATCTTTTTGCAAAAATGGAGAAGCTTGCTTTGTATGCGTCAGATCTAGATCCGACGGCTATTGGTGAAAGATGGGAGGCACAACATCATCACCAACTCAGGACCTGTTTGATTCACAGGATTTTGAAAACGTAGGAATAGCCTAATAGGACACGACAATATTACAAGTTTCAAACTGATATTACAAATGTTAGGAGTAAGGCTGCACCTACGAAGAGGGAATTACTAGGAAGTTTACGTAAGAACTTTCGTTACTTTAGGTGGATGCGGCATTATCTTACAAACTAAAATCCACCACCCTGACAAGTCACTAATGGGCAAATAAGTTTTCGAGTCTCTGGCCACTTGATGTTTCAAAAACAAATTCAGCTTCTACGGAGAAATGAGCTCCACCATGTACCCGCGCGGGTGTGGCTGGGCACGAAGCGTGAGTACGTGCACGGTGCACCTATTCTCTTCTTGTATACATACACCACCTACGTGGGGTTGTGTGAGAGAGATACAAACCTAGAGAGATATAGTGTGGGGGTTCTTGAGAGTTTTTTTTGTTGGGCGGGGGGTCAATAAAAAATTTAACATATGCAATGTGTGTGAAATAGAGTCCTGGATATAACATATATATAGAGGGGGCGATCCACGAGAAGAGAGTGGAGGTATCATCGGCTTGAGGTGTCCATAGAATCGAAGAGAGGGATGATGTGTGTGTGTGTGCGCGCGTGATCGATAAAGAGTGCCATCGAATTTGTGTGTGCCCACGTCAAAGATATAGAGTGGCTGGCCTACTGGAACGTGAGATGGGACATGTGCAGTTTGTCTCTGTGGCATGGGTACCTACCTGCAACGCTCGACTATCGGTGTGTGGTGGGGGAAGAGGGAGGCCCAATTAAATATAGAGGTACAATGGCTGGTATATGTGTGGAGGAGGATAGAGGCCAACCTCATGTGTTAAGGAGATCGATCTGCCTCATGTATTAAGGGAGATCGATCGGCATCCATGCATATGTGCAGGAGATGAATAAGGTTGGGAGAGAGACAGAGCTAGAGTGTTGGAGGGGGTGGTAGTGGAGTTGCTTCTAAAAACTGGTGGGATAGGCTTGCTAGACAAACGGAGGGCACACCCGCAATATCAATAAGAGAGGAGATGGCTGCTTGTTGTCTGTGCACGTGCGTGTGAGAGACGGGTCAGGAGGCATGCACAAATGATGAGGGGGGATGATGTGGTTGTGGTAAGCAAACGTAACTACATAGGAAGATCAATCGCCCTTTGTAAGATAAAGGAGAGACATAACTTGTGAGGTACGTCGATCGATGGGGGGTAGTTAAAGTCGATCTAGGTATATGTTGGGAGATCGATCGGTATACATGCATGTGTGTGTTAGAAGCAAATGATATCGAGGGGAGGAGTGTGCGAGTACGAGAACGATGAAAAGAGTGGTGGGAGTGAGGCATGGACGGTGACAAGAGAGGAGGGGAAGCTTGTGTTTGTGCTAGGCACACCTGGCTAGTGAGGCATATCGATCGATGTGTGCCGTAAAGAAGGAGCTGGGGGGCCTACACACACCGTGGGTGAACGACCTAAAGTGAAAAGACGAATTTGCGCGATGGAGCTTGAGAATGCTGAGGGAGGGTGAGAGGGATGCGGGCGTGTGCATGCACAAGAGAAAGTTAGCGCTAGCTACAAAGATAAGAGGGTTGTGTGTGTGTAAAAGACGAATAGAGATCATATATACTTCATTATAAAAAGCGAATTCAGATATTTGAAGAATTTATCATAGTGTTTCAAACCGACGGATGTGTGAATATATATAACGGTGATACACATGGTGTGGTTATGAACATGGTATACTACATTTAATATGTTTTATCTCTACTCTTATAAAAAAATGGAGTTGTTGATGATGGTGTGCCTGCCATCCTGCATTATAGGCCGTCTGATTTATATCTGGCGGATAGCAAGGAAACTAGGATGGTTGAAGTTGGCAACAATCATGATTGTAGATTCTTATTGAAATAGAGAAACGAATTCAAATTTAGTTCGAATTGCAGCGGTAGTATAGACATTTGGAATGCACTAAAATGTTGGTATGAGTAGGTTACATGCATTATACAGCAAGCGAAAAAATTTAATCGGACATAACATGGATTCATACTCCCTCCTTCCATCTATATAGGGCGTAATGAGATTTTTAAAACCGCCTTTGACTATTGACAAGATTAATAGTACATGACATGCACAATGTGAACATTATATCATTGAAAGAACCTTTCACAGACGAATTTAACGGTGTACTTTGTGTAAGTTGCATGTCATATACCATTGCTCTAATATTTGGTCAAAGTTAGCATCGAAAAACGCATTAGGCCCTATATAGATGGAAGGAGGGTGTAGCTTTGAATAGCATTTGTATAGTAAAACGGGGCAAGACTCTCTCTTTGTGTGGTGTGAATAGTTTTATTTTGTTCGTTTTCTTTTTGGTTGAGGGAAGTGCGAATTGATTTGGTACGTACAAGTACAATATTACTACATGTTAGGCTTGTCCCTAAAATTCAACCCGCGTCTTGTTATATCCCGAAAATTCAGATATCGTGCTCCCAAAACTAGCGCCTTCACAACCCGCGCCTTGCTATCCCGAAATTACAACACGCACGAAAACTCCCTCCAGCTGCCAAATCCCGACATGCGAAATCCCCCTTCTAACCCTGAGCCGAAAGGGCCGCTAGTTCAAATCGGCGGGGGGTACTTTTGTAACACACCCTACATTTTGGACAAGCGCGTTCCTAAGTCATGCTTCACCCCCTCCCATCGCCCCCTTTTCACCATTCAAATCCCAGGCCGCCATAACCTCACCGCTCCAGCCGCGAAACCCCACCCTCCTCCGCCCGCCACATCACCGCTACCCAGCGAGAGCCTCTTCCCCGATGATGTCGTCCAGCGCAACAGCTCGACGTCCCTCGTCCACCTCCCTAGATGAGGATCCATCGTCCATCTCGCCGTCCCGCCGGTTCAGCCGCCCCGTCCTCCACCTCCAAGGAGCTGCTCCGACGATCGCCTCGTCTATCGCGACTGCTCCATCCCCATAGCGCCGCCTTAACCTGCTCCACCAGAACCGCAGCATCCTCACCGACTCCTCGGACAAAGCCGAGGCCTACTCGGCGCCACCAAAGAGGTTGTACACTCATTGCATCGCACCTTCTCCTTAACTCGACCTCCCGGCGCCGATGGTGCTCCATCCCGCACCCCCATGGAGCGGCTACCTTGAAGCCGGCGCCGCGGGCGACATCTCCACGGCGGCTCTCCCCCAGTGCGAGGCCCCTTCGGTGGCGGCGTCCATACCAGCCGGATCTGCTGCTGCTGCTCCGGCTCTCGCTCGATCGCTCGCTCGCACAGCTGCTGCTGCTGCTCTCCCCCTCGCTCGTGCTGCTGCTCTGCTCCGATTAAGCGACACTTCAGTTGACAGAATCGACTTTTGGGTCAGTCGATTTTCAGGGGTTGGGGGGCTCGCCGGAGTTAAGGAAGAACCACCCGCAGCGGGGACGGGGGCTCGCCGGAGAGGTACCCCACTATCTATCTTAGGGTTCAGGGTCGGGGGGCCTAGAGGGCTGGCCGGTGCGGCGGTGGCGAGTTGTTTCGGGGCAGCGAGGCGGCGCTGGGGCCGGCGGTTCGGCCGGTGGTGGCTGGCGGCTCAGGGGGGGTGCAGGTTGAAGATGAACTTCAGACCCTCCCTAAACTACATGTCAAGTGCCTCTCTGCTACCATTGCATTCAGTTTCGACAGTAGCATTCAGATTCCACAGTAAATTTCAATTTCGACAGTTAAGTTCATAGTCAACAGTTTTTACCTCATCTGTTGTAGTCAGGTGGTTTTTGGTGATGTTAATTTTACATCCATTTTACATCATCTATTGGAGATGCTATTAGAATCCCACTTGAGATTGACGATGTCTGTCTTGTGCTGCTTCAGCCTTGACGTCTTACGGCTCATCGGAGCTGCTCCAACGACAGAACGATTCACACAATAGAGCAGTGCCCTGGACGCCGTCTACAGATTCCTCAGATCTTCCTCCACACCTCCGACAGCCACCTCTGCCTCAACTGCTTCAGTGACCAACCCAATGATGCTGAGGTCGACACGGCTACGGCAAAGAGGTTGTACACTTGTTGCATCACTTATTACTATACATTCACGTCGATCCATTAGGGCTATTTTGGTTCAACGGAAAAACATCGATCCACTGGTTGTTACCATCACTCTAAATTTCTGCATGCTCTCCTTACATAATCTCACCATATTTTTTTCGTATGCATGTCAGATATTGTACACAGTCATGCTGAACATGTAGAGAAAAAGAGAAGAGTTTTGCGCGGCAATACAATGTCATGCAGACATCGCTCCATGGTGGGTTCAATGGCAAACCCTCCCCACCCCTCTCCAGATTGTAATCCAGAGGAAGATATCTGTTCTGAGGCGGATTCGGACGCCGCTGACCACTCCTATTTACCCCCAAGGTGTTTGCTCTACCTTGGCATGATGATGTTAGTCATATCATGCATATGTTGCCTTGCAGTGCCTACTTTTGACATCATATATGTCATCTGCTTAGTTTAGACATGTTCTGTAATGCCACCTGTTTAGTTTCTATATCATATATGGGAATTATGCAGTCTCATGTCTTTTAGCCAGCCATAATATATGTGAAATGTGCAATGCCATCCTGTTTAACCAGGCATCATATATTTGAATGATATCTTGCCCATCCTTTTCTTCATTACATTTCCATTTGTCGACAATGTTTGTACATTAAACTACTCTTCCTGTGAATCAGCCATTTGGGTGGGAGATGGAAAAATCTGGAGTGAAAACAAGGCCTTCAGAGCAGACAGTGCTACCTGTCGAAGCAGATCTCTTGTTGGGTCCCGATAGCTCCTCAGAGATGGATTCAGAGACAGATGACCAGTCCTATTCCCCCACTGAGGTGTATGCTCTAGCTTGGCACGGTTATACTGCTCATATCATGCATACGGTGTCTTGCATTGCATAGTTTAGACATCATATACACAATATTCAACACCATGTTCTTAGTTCAGACATCATATCGAATGCCCTCTGTTTAGCATATAAATCACATATGTGAATTAAATGATGCGATCCTGATTACTTAGATAACATGTAGGTGAATTATGTCATGCGATCCTGTTTAGTTATTCATCATATCTTTGAATTATGTTATGCTATGCTATCCAGTTTAGATAGACATCATATATGTGAAATTATGTCATGCTATCCGTTTTAGTTAAACAATATACATGTCAACTATTTCATGCCCTTTTTTTCCACACTATCTATTGCATCTGTCTCTCATACAATGTCTGTACATTCAACTATGTTTCCTGTTTATCAGCCATTTGAATTGGAGCGGGTGATGCCAGTATCTAGCGGACTAAAAACACGGTCTTCAAATAAAACAGTGCTACCTCTTGGTGGAGATAGCACCCCGGTTGTACATGCACAAGAACCAGCCCTACCACACATAACCCAAACTCTCGCAGATTGTACCCCTACTACGATGGACAGAGAACCAGCTTCACCCAATCTAACCCCAACCCCAGCCGATAGTAACCCAGTTCCTGTTGACACAACACCATCTCCACCACAGAGCTCCCAAACAAGAGCAGTTAGTAAGGCAGCTCCAGTGCCCAAAGGGCCAGTACTATCACGGCGAACCCCAACTCCACCAGTTAGTACGCCTATTCCTGTGGAGGAAGCACAACCAGCTAGTCGTAGTTTAGCATCTATCGCATTTGATGTTGTTAAATCGTATGTGCGTATCTTCCCATCTTGGAAATATTATACTGAAGATGAAGGAAAATGCCAGTTGCAGGTGTTTGTCCAGGAGTTATGTGTAAGTAATGTTATTCATGGCAATTACTTTGCTTCGTCCCATACATCCTACCTCCATGATGGTTATAATACAGCAAATTTTCCCATTTTTCTCTATAGAGAAGGACCGATTTGGAAACTCAGGATGAGGTAACCTGTGCTAATACCTCTGCTATCTTCAAGAATGCTTGGTGGCAGTATCGGAATTACCTGAAGAAAACGTACTTCACCGGCAAAGAAACTCATCAAATTCCCTTACGTTCTCCTGAGACACATTTACTGGACGATGACTGGGAACGCCTTGTTCTGTACTGGTCCCGAACCAAGAATGTGGTAAGGTCTATGAGCTCATTTTCTATTTTAAGTATTATATTCTTGCATCTTACTGTACTCTGTTCATGTAGAACAAGTGCCTAAACCTGAAGAACAACTGTTCTAATTTAAGATTCCATTGCTACCATAGGACATAGATATATGTTTGTTTGATGCTTTTATTATGTACTAGTACTTGGCAATAGAAGACTTGGTAGTTTAATCCTGTCCACCTTACTAATGAACTGGTTCACCGAAATGAGTTTCATATACTAGTACATGCTAAACTTGTTATGTGTCTGCTTGTTTCTTCTTTTAGAATGCTGACAGAATATTGGGGAAGAGTGCCTTATTAAGCAACGGTAAAGGAAGTAATGCAGATAAGGTTCAGGATAGTGACACATCCTGTCTTGGTTTAGTGTTGGAGTTACTGGCCACTACCGCTTGCACAAGCTATTCAAACTCACTGTCTGAATCAGTTCGGTTTCTTGAGTCTCAACTACAAGCTGAAAGACATCGATCAGCTGTGCTGCGACAAGAAGCGGAAGGACTGCGGAAGTCCCTGGAGCATTCAGATGCATACTTTCTGGTGCAACAGCAAGCATTGGAGGATTTTAGCGCCAAACAGGACAAAGCTAATCAGCTTGCTAAGCTTATTGCCAGCATGGTGGATACCCAGGATAACGTTTCTTGAGCTCTTCTGAAGTTTTTTCAGTTATGCTCTTGTTTTGCTGCCGCGTTTATTTGCACTGGTGGCCAATTTTGACGGCCAGTGTATATGATATGCTGCTTTGTTCCCTATATTTGCACTGGTGGCGAACTTTGATGCCTAGTGGATGTAATATGTGTAATAGTCGTGATAGCCTAGCGTTAGTTGCTTGCTTATTTATTTCCTTGTTGTCTTGTTTATTTGTTTGCTTGTAATCATTGCAGTTCTTTTTCCGCCGTTAACTAGCGGCTGCAATAACCTATTTTTTAAAACTAGGCCACAATAACCATGGGCTAATATTTACTGTAGTGACACTGGGCCTCCTACGGGCCGTAGAAACAGTGGGCCTTCTACGGGCCGTAGAAACAGTGGGCCTTCTACGGGCCGTAGAAATTGTGGGCCTTCTACGGGCCGTAGAAACAGTGGGCCTTCTATAGGCCGTAGAAACAGTGGGCCTTCTACGGGCCGTAGAAACAATGGGCCTTCTACGGGCCGTAGAAACAATGGGCCTTCTACGGGTCGTAGAAACAATGGGCCAATAACAGGCCGCATTATGGCCGTAAACGGGCTAGAGTTGGAATCGTCCGTTCATGGGCCGACCGTAACGGGCCATCATTAATAGGCCGTATTTGATGACGCTATGAAAACGTCCCAACGTATTAACGGACCACAAACGGGCCGACTGTAACCACGGGCTGAATTTGGCCCACAAGCAGAAAATGACAGTAACAGACCGTAAGTAAACGAATGCTAGAAATGAGCCCAAGAATAAATGGGCTCTGAGAAGGCCGAAAGATAACATGGGCTGGAAACGGCCCAATGGAATAACGAGCCATTAATGGGTATAAAGTGATACATTGTTCATTACGGGCCAGTTTCACCACGGGCCGTTAATGGGTGTAAAGTGATACACTGTTCATTACGGGCCAGTTTCACCACGGGCCCTTAATAGGCCAAGAGTTACATAGGGCCTCACATGGGCCGAAAGACGTCATGGGCCATACATGGGCCAGAAGTGAAAACAGGCTGGAATCATATTGGATGGCCCAGATGATGCTACTGGGCCTAATTCGGATAGGGCGAAACGGGCCTTGGGTTAGCGGGCTGTAAATGGGCTATATGCGAACATGCCGTTAACAGGCTTTCCATAGGGCGGCCCGCCACCTTTTGACCAAGTCAAACAGGGCGGCCTTTTCACAGGAATGGGCCTCTGTTGGGCCGTGCCACATGTCGTTGTATCATAGGCGCCTTCCGTCCAATGAGTGGTTGACATCTGTCCCAACAATGATCCGACATGTGTTTCCTCCAGCCAATGATGATTTTACACGTGGAAAATCCCCACTGGTCGTGGCTGTTAACGGGTTATCGGATCCAAAACCCGACCCGATAGCTTAACGACGTTCCATTACGGTGGATGCCACGTGTCAGTCACCCTTGATGAAAGCACTTCTGTGACACGCGATTTATCGTCATGGAAGTGGACACTTCCGTGATAATAATTTTGGTAATGTCATGGAACACTTCTATGATAGCACATGTATGACTATCTTGATTCTGTCATAAATTTGTCATGGATGTACATGCATGACAAAAAAAGTGACCTACTGTGACAAACACGTATCATCAATGAAGTGTATTTTTTTTGTAGTGATGGCAGACACACCAACATCACCAACTTAGTCTTGTGTAGGAGTACAAGCAAGATCCGTGCATTGCATGGAACATCAAGATGCATTTTTTTATAAAACACTTGTTGTGATTGACCCTTGCGGGAGTAATCCATGTGTAAAAACTAATGATATCTCGAGAAATATGAGATAAGGTGAAGAGGAGTGGGGTTTGGTGGTGGTTGGTGGTCGGACTGAGCGGAGGCATGGGGATTGACGACGCCGGCAGCGGCCACCAGGCCAGTTTGTTCCAGAGGCTTCCTTTCTTAATTGCTCAACAATGAGGTTTGTTGGAGATAAGGATGAACTAGGGAAGGCCTTGTCTGCAAATATGGAGAGGGGTGCGGGTATCTTTTAGTTTAATTTCCATCCGTCAGATATAGATCAGACGGTCTATATTGCAAGATGGCACACGTACCATCGTCACCAACTCGGTTTTTATAAGAGAAGAAATACAAGTATGGAGATACAAATGTATTATCGATACTTGCTTCCGTAAACTAGCATCTACATTCTATTCAATGCCTCGGCATGTGGGCCTTAGCACAATGACTTATCGACTGTGTAAAACAAAGATTTTCCCATCGCCGACAAGGAGGGGGTGACGGCGGCGCGCTTTTTGGCTTGCTCTAGTCCTAGTAGTAATACTAGGTGGTCTAAGCACATGTAGATTTATTCTTTTTCATGTCTCGTGTTCGCCGTACTGCCACGACTGTTGATGAATAGACAGCAAGTTATTCAAGGGGAAACCCTTGTTGAGCATGTTTGCGAGAGAGAGAGAGTGTGTGCATGTGATATGTTAGAGACTGAGGCAATGATAACAGATTCTTTGTGTCTATGTGTGTGGAGGATAGAGAGATACATGTAGATGGGGCTTTGTGTTGTGTAACATGGAGACACATATACATAATTAGAGAGTGAATGTGTGAGATACACATGCGGACATGAGGAGAGATGAGGATCCAGATAAATGGGTGTTTGTGCGTGTCTGTGTGTGTTTGTGCACGCGTTTGTGTGTGAGAGGGAGAGAGTGTATGTGGAGTAGAGAGACCACTGATGATGTAAACCTAGTATAAGGGAAGGGGGAATGGTGTGACATGTGTAGTAGCGAGATAGCACGGGTGCGGGCGGGGGGAGCAGACTATTTGGAAGAGACATCGAGTGTGTGTGTGGGAGAGGGGTGTGAGAGCGAGAGAAAGAGAGAGCTAGCGACAGAGAGAGAGAGAGAGAGGAAGAGAGGGGCGAGAGGGGTCGTTTGTGTCCATAAATGGCGTATAGATAGGGAGACAATGTTGATGTTGTCCGAAATTGGCCTATGAACGGAGACGCAAGGGAAGCAAGTCATCGTGTGTGTGATAGGGACTTCATGAGAGATCTAGAATAGATGGTGTAGAGAACAATGTGCGAAATCGAGAACGATTATACATTAGGGAGCTATGCAAAGAGTCACGACATATATGTATACAGGGAAGGAGCTGGGGCGGGTCCGCATGTGGGAGAGATAGAAAGAGGAGAGTGGTGCACAAGGAGACAAAGTGTGCTTGTTTGCAGTGGGGGTGGTGTGTGAGGTGAGTGCGCGAGAACCACATAACTAGGGAGATAGACGTTTGGGGGCGACGTTTTGTGTGTATGGGAAATATACACTCTACATAGTGTGTGTGCTTGGGTAAGAGAGATAGCGGGAGACCTAGAGAGTGAGGGAAGAGATGTGTGCATGCCCGAGAGACAAAGTGATAGAGACCTATGTTGGGGTCCGGACTTTACAAGAGAGAGGGGTGTTAATGTGCTCGTGTGTTGGTGTTTGGGGGAGAGAACGACTTCTCTATGTGTGTGTGTGTGTGGTGGGGGGGGGTTGACTTAAGATAAAGAGTGAGGTGTCTATATTTGAGGGACTTTAGCGTAATTGAGATATTGTGCACTCATGGTTGATCAATTTGTTTCACAGTTTGTACTATGAGATAACGATACTTTTGAACATGCGTGATATACCTTGATGTACCAGAATTACAAACCTAATATTGGAATTCTGGAATTCGACTCCATCATTAGCTTTTGTAATTCATTTAAACTGAGGTACATTTTTAAGCGGGGATTTCGTGATTTCAAATTCATATATCAAACCTAGAGATATACACATACAAGCATGTTCAAACTTTATAATCATCCACTTTATTCATACACATACACATTTTTGCTTTTGTCATCATATTTAGGATAAACACATTTGGAATTTCATTTGAATTGGACCGTATGATGGTATTTGCTTGTAGTAGCTCATTGATCCATATTTGAATTGAATGGCCAATCTAAGTTTCGAGTTGGAGACATTGATTTTCAAAACTTGCACATTTTTTTGCGTGCAAAACAAACAAATTGTCGGCCAAGATATCATAGTCGGCCGTACGAGAGCAGAATACTTATAATTTTAGGCGCCAAAAGCTTTCAAACTTCCCGCTCACATTGAAATATCACGCGCCCGAAAGTTTAGCCCTGCGATATCCTGTTTTACCCCTGCCACATGAACGGAAAAGGGCTGCTTTGGTAACTCCATTGTTTTCCCCTCTTTGCCCCCAACATTCTTCCCCAGAGCCCCTCCCCTTCCCTCCCGACCCCCCAACCACGGCAAGCCGCCGAATCTAGTCCTCCGCTGCAGCGGTGGACCTCACACCCCATCGGATCTACCTTCCGCACCTTGGAACCCCCAACTGCCAACTCACCACTTCACCGGAGCCGCTTCAGCGACTGGCTTGTCCACCGCTCCAGATCTCCTTGACCGCCATCATGGTCCACCTCACCGGATCTGCTTAACCGACGCCCTCGTCCACCACAGCGTAGGCCCTTCACTGACTCCCTCGTCCGCCCCTTCGCTGGCCCTTCATACAAGCCCTCGTCTGCCGCAACAGATCCGCCTCACCGAAAGCACTGTACAACGCGCCCGCCGAAGCCTTCGTCCACTGCACCGGACCCGCTCCACGGACGCCATATTCAACTCCACCGGCCCTGCTTTACCGACGCCGCAGCCTCATCAGGTTATTTCGATTTGTACTCCTTCGGTTTTTCTCTTTATCGTGCAACTGTTCACTTACCACAGATGAGCTTTCTTGTATGTCGACAGGCGCCGCAACCGTAGCACCGGAGCCGCTTCAGCGACGGCGACAGCCGCCTAAACTCAACCGTAACACGAGCACCATCGACGATCCTTAGCTATCAAGTATGACAACGATACCCATACGCCGCCGAGAATCAGGTACTATTATCCAACGGCCGGTGCCTACGTTCACTTTCCTAGCATAAGCACCGCACCTTTGAATTTCTTCAGGGCATCATTCAGTTTTTCATGAGACGCGTTATTCTGCTTGCACCTGTAGGGCCATACTTCTGGCAGTGAACATGTTACATGTGCTAAATTACATACCAGTGCACATATAGTTAATATGCTTTAGTTTTGTTCTGATGCCACCTGTTGGTTCCATCAGACTGCTTAATGTTCTCTATGCTTAATTACACATCAGCAAACTAGCATGTGGTTCCGCTGCTTTTTGTTTGTTTTACCCTACATTTTCTGATGCTAGCTATTACATCACTGCTCCGAGCCTCTGTTCATTACTTGTTTGTGTGTTCTTGATCTTCCCAAGTTGCATGACTAATTTGATGCTTCTATTAATTATGGAGCTGCCAACCCCATCAAGCAAAATATTTGTTCTTTTGGGGCTGGCACCTCGAACAAGCATAAAAATAGAGGGAAGCAGATATATTGTCGTGTATGCACACACCCTTCTTTCATTAGTTTAGATGAACCATTGATGATCAATTCGGACCAGTGCATGCGATTAAAATTAATTTTACCTAAATAGATGGTGCAGAATAAACTACAACAACTAGATTTGCAACCACGGGATGCTGACGATATCTTCAAAGAACATTGCAACAGCAGCTAGGCTTCACAACAACATATGGTAAGCCAGTGTGTTTTAGTACATGTGAAATGTAATGCGAGTGGGCTGCTTTCTTGGCTTGTGCCCTCAACGTGTAATCCTACCGAATTACAAATAGTTCAGTTGTCTGCTTTGCTGTATTGCTTGATTCGAATGCTTATTTGTTGTTACGCTATACCTGAGTTGGCCAATATGTCAGCAGTGCCTGCTGTACTATCGTAAAGAAATGCATGCCTATTTCATTTGAGTCCTTAACTTTTCCTCTCAACTTCATCACAAGACTGTCTTCGTAGTTTATATGAGGCCACACTGTTAAGTGCTTTCTCAGATTATTTCAACTGCTTAGATGCCTTGGCAACTTAAATATAGCGGTTGTACACTCCCTTTCAACTAGGGATGTCAACTGGGTCCCGTTTAATCCTGATTAAAGTCCACTAGTGGTATGATAGTTCAAAAGAGTTTTTGTTTTTTGAGGAAAATGAACTAGGGAGGTAGCAAAAACTAACTAGATGGGACTGGCGGATGTCGTTTATTTGCCACTTACATCCCTAGTTTCATCTTACCATTTTAATTTCTTTTCGGCTGATGCTGCTTCGAACCATTTAAATATAGTTTGCCATGCTCGGCAATAATTCGTCCGTCGTTTACCATGTAAGCTTACTGCCTGGATCATACGATAACTATCTCTTACTGATGTCCAGCGGAAACCTTTCAGGATGCCGTTCACACTAGGACACAATGTACAACCCCAGAATCTATTTGTGGAAGCAGTGCGCCATCCATGTTACCAGATGGTAGCAGTTCAGAGGCAACACCGCCGGAGAGCAGTCTGAGCACAGATATTATAGTGCTTGAGGCTCTACTAGAGGCAGAAAGAGATGGTGTGGCTGCCATGAATGAGGTAATCTTTATCTTGAGGCTGGAAATTACAGAATTAGCGGCACGCATTATGCAAGCAACCCAAGAATTGGAGGAAGTAAGAATGTTGCATTTGAAGACGGAGGAGGTCCTGCTGTTTCTGCTATCTGAAGCCCAAGGTAATCCCGGTTCTTCTTTAGATACCAGTTGAAATTGTCATTAGATTATTGTACTTGCATGTTGTGTCATGTCTCTGAATGGATTATGTTGCAAGACCCCCTATGTTGTCCATGTGTTGTAATGATCCGAATTTTTTAGGCGAGGTAATCCTCAGTACTTGTATGATTGACATAAGGTGAATTGTTTTTCGTGTGAGCATATTGTATTGGATGAAATAACTTTTTGACTCAGAGTGTATCCAACCTACTGAATTCGAAGATCACGACATTTCTAAATCATAATCATATATAAAGGTGGAATAAACCTTTGTTGTGGTTTTGAAGAAACAAATAACAAAACGTATAATTATCTATGGATATTCATAATCGAATACAAATTGGATTTGAATTTAGTTTGCCAGGTCCCAGGGAAAACGTGAATGCTAATTCTCTCAAGTTTTGAATGAAGCGGCTAAACACCCACTATAATTTGTGGGCTGCCCGAAGCAAATGTTTGCGAGATGGAAATTACTGTCTACCCCCGACACTTGACATCCTTATCGACCGGATTTACACTGCTGTCGATAGGGGTAGACAAGTAACTTCAATCAGACGTGACACGACGGCCTCTGAGCCCATTCAGACACGGTGGGCGCCAAACGTGGGCGGCAAAACACATTTGATTCAAGCTCGTCCGAAAGACATGTGTCTCTTCCTCCATTTCCCCATTCATACACGATGGGCGGCAAAACAAACTCTCCTCGTCCGAAATCCATGTAGGCTAATATTTTAAATAGGGGTAGATGTGTGACTTCCATCAGACGTGACACAACCACCCTACCTGTCAGCCCCGTTCATACACCGTGGGCGCCAACCGTGGGCGGAAAAACACCCTCTCCTTGCCCGAAATAGTTACCGGCAAATATTTTGGATATGCGATATTACCGTCCTATCCCCAACCGACGCGATGTCCGAAATTTTAAACGCGGGATAAGTTCGTAACTTTCCCCCATTTCAGAGAAGCGCGTCCCAAAGTTTGAGATCCCCCCTCCCCTCCATTTCCCCATTCATACACCGTCGGCAACAGGACAACCTCCGCACTGCGGCCAGCCTCCTCCGTCCGCCACCCCATCCTCCACTTTGCCGGAGCCGCTACCCCTACCCTGTCGTCCACTGCAAGAGATGGACATCTCTCATCCACGGCGCTGGACCAGGATCCTTTCATCGCCTCCTCTTGCTTCATCGGCGCCGTCATCCACCTTGCCATTGCCGCTCCTACGACCGCCTCATCCACGGCAACAGGATATATCCCCCGACCCGGCCGTCTGCCGTCTAAAGTCTTCTTCCCCGCTGTCGATAGCCATCGCACCCACAACACCCTCAACGTATCAGCATAGGCCTACACGGCGTTGCAAGATAGGTGGTGCCCTTTCATATGTGCTTAAGTTATTGATCTCACCCGGAAAATAGATCGTAATTTGTTTACTATACTTTTCTTGTCCGTACCAAATCGTAGTGGCTAGTTGAAAGCAAACATTGGTTGCGAAGTAGCTTTGTCCAGTTTGCACCTTCAGATCCGCCATGGCACGGGCACTATACTCGTAAAGCTTATGGTTTCCCCCCTTTATATTCACTACCATCATCGTGGGTGCTTCGTGTCGTGCTAGCACTGCTCCTCAAGACCTTAACCCAAAGCTTACGTGTTGAAATACGAATCTGATATGATGCTCATATCACTAAAACAGAGAACGTTTAATTGGTCACCTAGTGTTCCTATATTCATTTCGAAGAGCATGTGCGCCACCCACTGGTCCAGCTAGTTCCACTTTCCTGATTTTTCTCTTGATGCTAAGGGTTTTCCCCTTTTATCTACTCCCTCCATTCGGAATTACTTGTCTTGGAAATGGATGTATCTAGAACTAAAATACGTCTAGATAAATCCATTTCTGCGACAAGTAATTCCGAATGGAGGGAGTACTCTACTATGATCTGCGTAGGTGCTTTCTGTCGTACTAGCATTACTCCACCCTTCAAGCTAAACAACACAACACTCAGAATTCGAAAGCTTAGTTGTTCAAATATGATTGTGATATGATACTGTTATTAGTTAACCGACACATTTAATTGGTTAGCTAAAGGTCCCACTTGAGTTTCCAAATGCATGTCGCGACATATAGAGAGACAACATAATTGCATTTCTTTGTCACTTGTTGACCGTACTTTCTTTTCCATACCAAATCTTAGTTGTTATTTCAAAGCAAACATCGGTTGCTAACTACCCTTTGCGCGGTTTGCAGCTTCAGATCTGCCATCCCACTGCCACGGTCAACACTGTACTCATCATGCTTATGTTTTCCCCATTTTATGATGACCACAATCAGCCTACGTGGTTCGTGTCGTAATAGCACTGCTCCACCCATCGAGCTAAACAAGCTTAGTTGTACAAATTCATATCTGATATTATTGCTGATATTAGTAAAACTGAGAGATGTTTAATTGGTTAGCTAAATGTTCCTACTTTAGTTTCGAAATGCATGTGAGCCACATATGGAGAGACCTGGAAAGAATAGTATTTCTCTGTGCGCTCTGGTTCATCATGGGTGGCCAACCGACATTGTATTGAAAGACTTGTAATATCTTCAATCTGCTTGCTCTTATGCTCGTCTTTAAGATGATACTCTTCTCTTGCGGTCGACTGGTCAGGTCGAGTTGTTCTCCCTTAGTATATTTTGAATCTGTCAGGTTAGGTCGACTAGTTCTTCTTTACTATATGTTGAAGCTATCATCTGCGAAGTGTCATCACTTCTGGAGCTCTCATATTTTGAGTAGTAGGCCACATTATATTAATGCACACAACAAATTACAGCATGCATGGCATCTTTTAAAAGAATTGCAGAGATAGCACAAAGGGGTTTATAGGGAGGCAGTATTGGATTAGAATCACTTCTACATTATAAAGAAAATCTCACTTGTTTTTATGTTTTCATGCATGTCAGATATTGAACATTATCAAAATGAATATGAGAATGGGCGCACGAGAGGAATATTGCCGAACGATCCACTGGCTAACAAACTTGGCATGGTGGAGGATGGCCTATCTTATTCACCCATCAAGGTGCTTGCTCTAACTTTGCAAAGTTGTATTGGTCGCACATATTTTGCATTTGACCTCTTGCATTACTTCTACTTTGTTACACCATCTGCTTAGTTTAAGCATCATGCATGAGTATATGCCATACCTATCCATTTTATGTATCTATTCCATGTGTCGTCACACTATGTTTTTCCAGTCAAATGTTGTTCTTTCGTAATAGATGTCCAAAACTAAGAGGGCGAGTGCAAATCCTCAAGGAGTACAAACTAGGTATTTGGAAAAGCTAGTGATACATGTTAAATCCGATAGATCAGCAGCCACAGAAAACACAGGCCCAACTGTACCACACTTTACCCCTACTCCAGTGGCCAAACCCCTATTAGAACAACTGGGAGCCCAGCGTCAGGTACTGTCTATGATATCAATTCAAAATTTGAACTCCTAAATTTCTGCTTGTGCCTTACCTTCTCTCTTGTATGAAAACTAATTTCAGATGAATCTCCTTGCTCAAACGATCATACGATCTCAAAACAATAATGGGCTCTTCATTGCTCTTGTCAGTACCTCTCTCCCTTTTGCCTTGTAACGCTGTACTTAATTAATTGCTATTTGATTATGTATCATCAGTCTGCACCTGAGCTTCATTATCCTCTGTTTCTTCCAATATTATTTGATCTATATTTACTCTTTGCAAAATGTAGAATAATGGCAGTGCTTATAAAGAATTTTCTTTGGGGAATTTATTGAATTATCCTTCCATCAACATGGAGAAGGGCTTTGTCCAGCCCGTGTTAACATGTAACGTAAGTTCATCCTTCTCAAGCCTTCAAACTTTGTTCTAGTATAGATTTGGATAGGCATAATTTCCTCCACTGATGTTTGCATTGCTGTTTACATCTGATTGGATGTTTGCAACAACTACTAGTTTCAAATTGTAGTTTTAAAAACATGTTCCTTAAGTAGAACAGATCCATTTATTTGCTTATATAATTGTGAAACCTGTTACGTGTCTCCTTGTTTCTCTTTCAGACTCGTATCTCTTACGCTAGGAAGAACTTTAGGGAAGATAGTGAGCCAAACCATCTTGAGGACAGCGAGATGACCCCAAGGTCCTATCTCGATGAAGACAGTGAGTTGAAGCTACTCACTAGCAGGTGTGAGACAACCTCTGTGCAGTCGCTGCCTCAATCTGTTCGACTTCTTCAGTCTCAACTTAAAGCAGAAAGGCTTGCTTCAGCTCAGCTCCGACTTGAAGTCAAAGATGCAATGAAGATGTCAGAGGACCGCCGTGCGCACCATCATGCCTTAAATCTAGTGTTGATGCATCTATCGTTGACACAACTGAGTTCTACTCAGCTTCTTCATCTGTTTGGGGGGGGGGGCCGACCTGGCCAGGCCTAGTGCCTTCTGAAGTGCTCTCAGTTTTGTATATTCTTGTGTCGGCGCATTTATTTGCACTGGTGGCGAACATTGATGCCCAGTGGATGTAATATGTGTGATAGCCGTGATAGCCTAGCGTAAGTTGCTTTCTTATTTATTTCCTTGTTGTCTTGTTTATTTGTTTGCTTGTAGTCATTGCAGTTCTTTTTGCACAGTTTGCTAGTGGCTGCAATAACCTATTTTTTAAAACTAGGCCACAATAACCATGGACTGATATTTACTGTGGTGACACTGGGCCTCCTACAGGCCGTAGAAACAGTGGGCCTTCTATGGGCCGTAGAAACAATGGGCCTTCTACGGGCCGTAGAAACAATGGGCCTTCTACGGGCCGTTGAAACAATGGGCCTTCTATGGGCCGTATCATCAATGGGCCTTATACGGGCAGTATGACCGATTGGCCAAACATGGGCCAATAACAAGCCGCATTATGGCCATAAACAGGCTAGAGTTGGAATCGTACGTTCATGGGCCAACCATAATGGGCCATCATTAATAGGCCGTATTTGATGACGCTATGAAAATGGCCCAACGTATTAATGGACCACAAACGGGCCGACTGTAACCATGGGCTGAATTTGGCCCACAAGCAGAAAATGACAATAACGGGCCATAAGTAAACGAATGCTGGAAATGAGCCCAAGAATAATTGGGCTCTGAGAAGGCCGAAAGATAACATGGGATGGAAACGGCCCAACGGAATAACGGGCCATTAATGGGTATAAAGTGATACAATGTTCATTACGGGCCAGTTTCACCACGGGCCGTTAATGGGTGTAAAGTGATACACTGTTCATTACGGGCCAGTTTCACCACGGGGCGTTAATAGGCCAAGAGTTACATAGGGCCTCATATGGGCCAAAAGACGTCATGGGCCATACATGGGCCAGAACTGGAATCATATTGGGTGGCCGAGATGACGCTACTGGGCCTAATTCGGATAGGGCATAACGGGCCTTGGGTTAGCAGGCTGTAAATGGGCTATATGCGAACATGCCGTTAACAGGCTTTACATGGGACGGCCCGCCACCTTTTGACCAAGTCAAACAGGGCCGGCCTTATCACAGGAATGGGCCTCTGTTGGGCTGTGCCACATGTCGACGTATCATAGGCGCCTTCTGTCCAATGAGTGGATGACATCTACCCCAACGATGAGCCGACACGTGTTTCCTCCAGCCAATGATGATTTTACACGTGGAAAATCCCCATTGGCGGGGCTATTAATGGGTTATCGGATCCAAAACCTGACCCGATAGCTTAACGGTGTTCCGTTACAGTGGATGCCACGTGTCGGTCACCCTTGACGAAAGCACTTCTGTGACGCGGGATTTATCGTCATGGAAGTGGACACTTCTGTGATGATAATTTTGGTAATGTCATGGAACACTTCTACGACAGCACAGGTATGACTATCTTGATTCTCTCATAAAATCGTCATGGATGTACATGCATGACAAAAAACGCAACCTACTGTGACAAACATGTATCATCACGGAAGTGTATTTTTTGTAGTGCTACTATGTTCTCAAGAGGCTCGTGGAAGAGCTTGATTCAATACATTCAGCAAATCAAGCAGATGCTGACGAAAGGATGGCTGAAGAGGACGCTAAAATTGAAGATGACCTTCGTTATTATGCAGCTGAAATGCTCAACGCCGCCATTGAAGCCAACCAATGCAAGCAGGGTGATGGCCAATCAATGGAGCAGCGACAGCAAGAGACGATGAAACTACCACTGTATTCTGAAACAAAGGGTAGGAGGAAACTTACTGCAGCAAAGAAAAGTGACAAGAGAGCTCAAATAAAGGAACCACCTACAGGAAGAGTCATTGTGCTCGATGAGAATGGAGTGCCACTTGGACACAGGAAATGCAGTGTGTGCAACTAGGTTGCGGGACACAACAAGCTGACCTGTCCAACACTCTTGGAAAGAAACAATGATGAGGAGGTCAAGCAACCCAAATCTCAAAAACAGCAGCCCAAAGTTATGGAACAAAAGAAGGGCCACACCCAAAGAAAGCAAGCAGCAGACTTTGTAGCATATGCAAGAAGTATGAACCACATAATGCAAGAACATGCCCGAAGCGGGCAGATGCTGAAAATACAAGCAAAAAGACAAAGAAGAAACATAAAGCAAAACCTAGAGCCATCGATAAGAAAGTTGTGGAAGATGAAGAGGAATACGAAGATGAAGACACCGCCGAAGAAGAGGAATACAAAGAGGAAGAGGAAGAGGAAGAGGAAGAGGAAGACGAAGAGGAAGAGGAAGACGACGATGAAGAGGAAGAGGACAATGAAGAGGAAGAGGACAATGGAGAGGAAGAGGACGATGAAGAGGAAGAGGTACATGTCAAGCAAAAACCTCTACCACCAAAGCATAGGAGGAGCGCAAGGCTGATGAGCAGTTAGAATAGGTCAATTAACACAATGCAAACTTATGTCATGTCAATGTGCAGAACATTATGTCATCCCCTGGTAATATACACTATGAAGTTCAAGTAATATTACTGCAGAAGTCCTGGTATGTTATGAGAGGAAGTGATGTGCTGGTGATGTACTGCATGAAAGTGCAAGCAGTAATAAATTGAAAAACATACACTGTGAAGTTCAAGTAATATTACTGCAGAAGTCTTGGTATGTTATGAGAGGAAGTGATGTGCTGGTGATGTATTGCATGAAAGTGCAAGCAAGAACAAAACATGAAAAACATACATTGTGAAGTTCAAGTAAGCTTACTGCAAAAGTCCTGGTATATTATGGCAGGAGGTGCTCGTGTTGTATTCCATAAAAGAGCAACTAGCAAATAATCATACAGTTTTGAAGTTCAGGTCAGCTTACAGAACAAGTTCTGGTATATAAAATCGATGTAGGAAAAAAACATGCTTAAAAAAAGTTTCACCGCATAAACTAAGGTTAGCAAGCCTAAGACAACGCGTTCAAATGTGAAGTTCTGCTTGGATACGTGCAGAAGTTCATGTACAATGCCGACAAAAGATAAAGAAACATCAACAATATTCCTGCACAAAGTTACAACTGAAATACATTCGCACTTGAAAAAACACAAAAAACAAAATATAGATTCTATGCAAAAGCATACATATTGGTTGGGTTGAAAATTACCAATACATTACACAACACAGAATATCCTCTCCATCTGAAACCAGCAGCCTAGCCACATCTCAAAGCAGAATTTCAAGTCTACGATCATATGTTGGGGCCCAAAAATAAACAACACAAAAAAATCAAGCAGTTCAACCAAAACCGAGGGAGAAGTTCAGGTACATCTGTTGGGGCAAAAACATTCAACACATGGATACTGAAAAACGACGCAGTACATTGAAATTCACAAAGCCAAATCATTCTTCACACCAAATACATTTGTCCACAATATCATAAGTAATAGTGCCGCACCTATAGATACACAAATCACTAAAACATTCTTACAACCAAATCTTTACGGAATTGTTCCAATCATTATCAAACCTAAAAATCTGTGCGAAATCAAATCTACAATGAAACTAATGCTTTGAATTCACGGGCCAAAGGACTGGATCTCTTTAGGGAGCTCTGAACGCATGACTTTGTTCTTCTCGCTAAAAATCAGAGTGTGCATGAACTCAGCCTTCCAGTCATCTGCAGCAGCCTACAAACAAAGAAAGGTGAAACAATGGTTTAGTAACGGATATATAAAACCACAGCAGGAGCTTCTCAGCAAAAACACACAAGAAAAATCAAAGGATGATGAGACAAGAACAAAGGCATAACATACTTCCACATCACCAAAATCTTCTACAATCTCATCGCCATCATATGAAGAGCAGAATTTCACGACAAAGAAACCACAATCATTATTCTTCTACTTCTGAACATCGAAGAAGGTCGGCCTCTTTGCAATAGTCACCAAGTTAGGCTGCTTGCTCGCTTTGTATGCAGCCTTGCCGTACACCTCCTCAAGCAACCCAACAAATCTCTTGATCTGCCAGAAATAACAAAATTAGATGAAGTCAAAAACATGTTAACCAAAATAGTTAAGTTAAGGTACATAAAAAGCGACACTTGCATAAGATCCACCTAAACAAATAGCAAAAGTTCAACTTCCAAATCATAGTCAGTTCAAGCAGTATTACCAAAAAACAGAGACAACAACATATTTTCTCAACACAAGGCATAATAAACTTTGTGTCAAACAAGAGAATGTGAAAGGAGGTTCAGGCTAAGAAACACTCACGATATTTTGACAGTCCCCGTGTGTCGTGGATTTGTCACGGCAGATGTCCTAGTGTTAGGACTTAGTCGCGAGGCCAACGCATCTATGTGGTAGCTTGAGAGGGGTTGAGCGGAATCGAGAGACGCAACACAAGACAGGGATTTAGACAGCTTCGGGCCCCGGGAAACACCATCTAGTAACAACCCTACATGTTGTTTGAGGCTAGGTCTCATTATCATCACGAGGGAGTCGCCATAAATCGGCCCTCCTCTTTGTGTCTAGCCCTAAGATTGATTCTTCTTGCTTGTAGCTTGTCCTCCTTTGGGAGCCCTGCCCCTCCTTATATATGTTGAAGGGGCGGGTTACATGTGGAGTCCTATTAGGATTAGGACTAGTCTATCTCTAATATAAACCGGATACAAGTCCTGGTCTTAACTCCTTGTAAGGTAAATATTCATCATGCCTTTCCCCTTAAACCGGCCCACCATAGTATGAACCGACCTTCATGAACCGCCCGTTGGGTCACCGGGTCTTGTTGCTCCTTTGACCCGCCTGCCGGATTACCAATGAATCATAAACCGCCAGGTCCAAACGGGTCACTAGTGAATCATCAAGTCTCAACCGGGTCTCAAGTAAACCGCCAAGTCCGGCTGGGTTATACTTCCGGCCGGTTTACGCCGCGGGGTATATCCCCGACATTAGCCCTCAAGTTTAGCTTGGATTTATCCATGGTAAACTTATGCTGCAAAATAAACACAAGAACCAATTTGACAGGTTGTGCTCCGGATTAAGAATTCTTGTAGACAGGCACCTAATCATCCTTAAATCCTTGTCATTTCCTCCTTCTAGAAAATCCGAGTCAATATCCAGCCTCATACTCAAATTGCTGACGTTGGTTTCTCATAGAAAAATATTATGAAGAATAATCCACTCGAGTCGGCTTCCAAAGCATCGGTTTAAGAAATATAGGTCTTGAAATACTCATCTGATATTCAGCCGGTTTGAAGATATAAAACTTGCCGGTTTAATATTACCAAAATTGTTGGGTTATAAAAACTGATAATTTCGGGTCATGATTGTTTCCAACGCCGGTTCATGATTGTTGCCAACGCCAGTTCATGATTGTTGCAGACACCGGGTCATAATGATTGGTGACGCAGGGTCAATAATTGTTGGTGACGCCGGTTTATAATTGTTGCAGGCACCAGGTCAATCTGGTTAGCTCAAAACTGAAATTTAAAAGATATTTATCCCTTATATCCATATTACCTGTAGCCCCCAAGTCTTGAACAGAACAAGGTGATGATTTGAGACTTGCTTCCATATAATTACTGCCACTTTGAAGACATCCATGTTGCTCATCTCAGTCACTAGTAAAAACTGAAGACTCCATATATGTAGCCCCCAAGTGCCGGGTTGTCATGCTTGCAGCAACCTGGGACTTGTAATTGCCTTATACTCATAAAAACTTCAACAAGTGTAGCCCCCAAGGGCCGGGTCATTATGCAATAATGAGCAGGGACTTTATAAATATGATCATGTAAACTTGAGCAGTGATGTGTAGCCCCCAAGGGCCGGCTCATTATGATATGATGAGTCGGGTCTACAATAAGATGAGCAAAAAATGACTTTGCATTAGCCCCCAAGTGTTATGGTGCATGCTTGCAGCGACATGAGACTTGCATATTTGATATAATCTTAAGTTGAATAATGTAGCCCCCAAGTGCCGGGTCGTAAGCCTGGAGCGACTTGGGACTATTCCTTCAATTGTAAAATAAATCATATCCTTTGATAATATAATAGCCATTGCGCTAAAGCGACTTTGAAAACCTTAATCATAATACTGGTTATTGATAACCATAATAAAATCCAGCCATGTTGGCTATTTGAAGATTTGAATAATATAATCCAATGATTTATGAGCGCATGATTCCAATGACGCAATCCAAATATATACTGGCGACTTATAGTCAAAAGCCAGGCTGGTTTAACAAACATCGGATAATTTCTCATCATATACTGGCGACTAATTGTCTTAAAGCCAGGCCGGTTTAATAAACACCTGATAATTTATCATCATACTGGAGACTTATAGTCAAAAGCCAGGCCGGTTTAACAAACACCGGAATTTATCATCATACTTTATTCAACCTGTTTCTGCATACAACAAGTTTAAAGTGTCCAGGCGGTTTATCGCCGGACGGGTCATAATGCCCAACATATAACCTGGGTTTATAACCAAGGCTGCACTTAAAATATGAAATATATCATACCTGTGACATTGAATCACATCATTGGTTTACCAACTTTTTGTAGTAAGAGTGATAACCCCAATCTTTGATTAATGATAACTCCTTTCATATTGTACCGGTTTATGATAAAATCATACCGGTTTTGTGATAAACCCCAGATTAACCATATATAATACTGATGACTTGTAGTCAAACCAGACCAGGCTGATAGTCTCCGGATTATAACTTAATCGTGTACTGACAACTTGTAGTTGAAAGCCGAGCCGGGTTGATAAACACCGGTTTACTCCATAATAGGATGGTAACTTAAAACCAAATCAGGCAGATAGTCTCCGGATTAAGATTTGACCATGTTCCGCCAATTTGTAATTTGATAGTCGAACCGGTTTAAGAATTTGTCGGTTTAAAAACGCAACAAAAGAAATATTTATCAAAACAAAATTTCAAGCAAAGGCAATGATAAAACCATTTGCAAAAAGAGGCTATTGAGCCGATCAAGAGGCATTACCATGGTCGGACACGACCAAGCCCCCAAAAAGGCGTAGCTATGGTTCGAGTCAGCCAGGTCCCCAAATGATGCTTTGGCATTACGCCGATCAAGAGGTGTAGCTATGGTTCGGGTTCGACCAAGCCCCCAAGTGATGCTGTGGCACTAGGCCGATCAAGAGGTGTGACTATGGTTCAGACGTGACCACAAGTCCCCAAGTGATGCTTTGGCATTATGCCGATCAAGAGGTGTAGCTATGGTTCGGGTTCGACCAAGCCCCCAAGTGATGTTGTGGCACTAGGCCGACCAAGAGGCGTGACTATGGTTCAGTCGTGACCACAAGTCCCCAAGTGATGCTGTGGCTTTACGCCTATCAAAAGGTGTTGGTATGGTTCGGACGCGACCAAAGCCCCAAGTGACGCTGTTGCATTGAGCCGATCAAAAGGTGTGACTATGGTTCAGACATGACCAAGCCCCCAAGTGATCAATAATATGATAAGCCAATAAGGCAGGATACCCATGTTTGAACCGCACATCATGGCAGCAGGTCCTCTTTGGCACCCTTTAACTATTTGCCAGAGATAAATCCTTCTTGAACCGGATGTCAAACCGGATATTAAGAGCTTCAAAGCTTTGTGGGAGACATCTTTCCCTTGAACCGAATTTTAAACCGGAATCTTCATTTTCAGCCGGAAATTCTCTGACGGCCTTTAAACTCGAACTTGCGAGAAGTTAATTCCTTTTTGAACCGGACATTGTTAAACCGGATTTGAGCGCTTCAGAGCCTTGTAGGAGAATAGATTTTTCTTGAACCGGATTGTAAACCGGAGTCATTTCTGATGACTTGGAACTTCTTCATCGAGCCAGGATTTTATAACTGTCATATACTTTCTAAGCCGGAAATTTTCTGACGGCCTTTAAACTTTCATCAATATAACAGTAGCCTCCGGGACCGGGTTATCCTTCCCTCCATCGTCTTGGGGTTCTTAAATTTCGGCTGCCGTGGATCCAGCTGTCAGCCTCTCCACGTAAAGTATTCTTCCGATGGAATTTGGTCGTTGACCACATTGACCACTCCGCGCCGATAGCACCACGGCAGTGGACGACGATGAGGCCTAGGAAGGGACGACACAGAGCCAGGGAAGACGCGGCAGTTGATGCCCACGTGGAGAGGAGTATGCGGGTTCACTGGTTCGGCTGTGCTGGCATCGCCGCAGAATAACAGAGGGTTTGGGTGAGTGGAGTGGAGGGATGGCCTGGCCAGCGGTGGGAGTAGTATGGGGGCGGTGAGGCCTCCACGGTAGCACAGCCGGCCATGGGAGGTAGGAGCAGGCGGCACGACCGGCGCTGCTTTGGGCGGCTGGAGCAAGAAGACCAGAGGTTGAAGAAGCACTACGGCCATTGGATGGACATTGTACGGTCAGTCGAGCTAGAATTGTGCATATTGACTAAGTTGACAAAGCCCTTCATCCCCGTCAACTTAGTAGGCCCACTATACTGGGTCCCAGCTAGCAGGGGGAGTATTCATTTTTTGTGCGTAATAAGGAGACACTTCCTTGCGTGCGAAGATATAGCTGGTGGGTTCGAGCTGTCAGTGGCAGTAACGTTTTTTTCACGAAATACATAGGCCGTCTCGGTGGGTCCCAGATGTCAGGTGGAGGAAATCATTATTTTGCGCGTAATAAGGACCCAGCTGTCAGCCTCTCCACGTACAGTCCACTTCAGATGCATGTTGGTCGTTGACCACGCTGACCACGCCACGCCGAGAGCACCAGGGCGGTGGACAACGGCGAGGCCTAGGAAGGGAACAACACGGAGGCAGGGAAGACTCGGCCGTTGTTTTTGTTTCCCATGCGCAGGGGAGTCCGACTATACGAGGGTTTACTAGTTCGTCTGCCATTGCCGGAGAATAACAACATGTGTGGGTGAGTAGAGGGATGGCTAGGCCAGTGATGGGAGTACGGTGGGGCGGTGAGGCCTACGCGGCAGCATAGCCGGCCGCGGGGAGGAGGGAGCAGGCAGTCCCGCCGACGCTTGTTTGAGCGGCTGGAGCAGGAAGAGCAGAGATTGAAGAAGCACGACGGCCATTGGATGGACATCCAACAGTATAAAGGCCATCTGTGGAAAGCTTCAAATCTATGGAAAACAGCATACAGTCCATCTGCCATTATTTCAAATAATTTACAGCCCATTTGCTAATTCTTACGGGGTTTTTTGGAGCCCATATTCTTTATGTTCGCATTACATCCCATATTGTGGCCACGGTTAAAAAATTATACGAAATTTTGCATATGTCGGTGCGGTCTGAACTGTTTTTAATCCCGAAATTTCGAGTCACATTCAGACTGATTTTAAAAATAAATGTATATCAATATAAAATCCAATAAATTGTCCACTCATAAAAATCAATGTAATTTAAAATCTCAAAATGAAAAAAGGTATTTTAAAATAATTGCCGGTTTGATGTGTTTTAAAAATGTACAACCCATTTCTCATTACTGATAGGCCATTTTCTCGGCCAGCCGAATGAAGCTCTCCTCGTCTTGAAAGATTTGCAGCCCAGCAGGCCTGATAAAGCGACTTACTTGACAAATCACAAAAGAACTGGGCTAGCCATTTTTAGAAAGAAAAAAAAAACTACTGGGCTGGTCTGTGGTAAACATAAAAGAAAAGGTTGTCTAGACAGGCCAGAGTGTCCCGCACAGCCCAGTATTTCCGAACGGACGTGTAGGCCAGTGCGCCTCTTCATGAACCGTGGCAAACTCACAACCGTCCACCGACTCTTCGCCTTTCCCTCTTGATTTGGAACTGCTGTCACACGCTCTTCCTCTCCCTCTTCCATTTTCCTTCAGCCCTTCACCCTTTCTTCTGCCATTGTTCGATCGTCTTCTCCATGGAGGGAATAGGCCGGAAACGACCCCGTTATTCTTGCCCCGATCTGAAAGATGACGTGGTGGAGGAACTCATTGATCGGTGTGACGTCATCACCTCAGCTAGCATGGCAGATTCGTTCAAGCCCATTCTCGACTCACCTAATAACATCATTACAAAGAACCCAAGAGTCATGGAGTGGTTTGATCTCCCCTATCTTCTTTGCCATGACCCTGATGACTGGCGCCAGCACGACGGAGGCCTCACCCTGTGCCAGTTGATGCTGCTTGATAATGATACGTATGATGTTAAGATGCCATCGCTCGAGGGCAAGGCTTGGGCGGGCGCAAATGGAGATTGGGTTGTTTACATTGGGTCCAACTGCGAGTGGGAACTTGTGAATGTGTACACTCGTCACCAGGTTCCACTTCCAAAAATCTCAGCACACTGCCCAGAGGTTGAGCACACCGGTAATGTACGCACGTTCAAATACGATCATGGTGACTGTCTTCTATGGAAGATAGCAATTTGTCGAGTTCCCATCCGCTCTTGGAATTACAACAACTATCAAGTTGTTGCTATCTTCGACAAGCTTGTTGCCGTCCTTCGTGGTTCGACTTGATGGATATTGCTCAAAAATCAGTTTATGTACACGGATGAGTACTGTGATGCAATTCAATACGAGGGCCTTGTGTTTGCTGCCACCACTCATGGCACTTTTTTTGCAAGGCATCCTAGTAGTTTCGGTACGTTTGTCTTCCACCATAATTATAATTGTTTCATCCACATGCATGCGGGTTAGCAAGTTTCCCTTTACTAATTAACCTTCTTCTTGTGTTTCCAAGGTCTTGTGAACATCCCACCACCTATACTTGAAAATTTTTATAACCAAGGGGGAGATGACGATGGTGATGATCACGAGCATGAGGACGAGCAGCGCCAATATACTCTGTGGCGCCTGGCAACTAATTCCGATGGATCGCCTCTTCTTGTGTGTATACAACCCACTGATGATGTTACTGGTAAGGAAGCAGGTGTCTCCCATGGTCGCACTCTCCGGACCTATTCCAACACCCGTTGCATGGTATTCAGGATGGATACCAGTGTGCTAGCACCAACTCCTTCTCCCTGGCACAGAATTGATAGTCTTGGAGAAAACTCGCTCTTCTTTGGACAAAACTATCTGATGATGGTGAAAGGCGATCCAACTGTTGCTGACACATTTATGAGAAGCAACTGTGTCTATACCTCGGACATTTGGGTGGTTCCCTACCCTCGTACTAATATAGTAGGCCGCTTCAGCCTGGATGATCGGTCCTGCGTTGGTCTCCAGATCGACAACAGATGGCCCGTCCCAGAGAAACAGTTGTGGTTCAAAGTAAGCGTTTCCAACACCGCGGAATGGTTGAGTTGAAGTTCATTTCATGGCTTGTTATTTGTTGTTGGTGCCGCCCGACGCGCGAAGCATGTGAAGCTAGTACAAATTTAGAGAAGTGACTCGAAAGCCATTCATAAATTTAGTAAGTGTATCACAGACATATCATTTTATTACATACAACAGGTCATCAACCCACATTGACAACGAGGATACATTATAAATACTAAAGTTTTTACTGTAGCCATAAGTTAATGTGTTCGTTGTACGTAACCAGCACGTCGAATCCTCGATACTAGTATACTATATACTAGTAGGAGTAGTAGGGTGGCATGGTCCAGAACAAGCATTCACGTCCAGGAGTACGGCACACGCCACCACCATGACATCCATCTGACACCATATTATTTCTTGGAGTCCGTGCTAGAGCAATCTCTTCAACCTTGTCGTTTCTCTAATGCTGGTTATAGTGGGGAGTAACTTAGACTAGTGTCATGCATATGACACTAGTCTTTGTTACTACCTTCATAGTGCAAAGTAACATAGAAGTAGTATCATAGATGATTGCATTTATTACAATATAGACTCATTTTGCTTTGGTTTGCGTTATGTTATAGTAACATATTATGTTACTCCAAATATTTCTCTCCTCATTAACTATATGCCACATAAGCAAACTTGTCTTGAAATGCGCTATGTTACTTGCTAAGTTACTCCCACTATGACCAGTCTAACTTCAGCCATCACGCGGCGGGCGAGGTGGGGGTTTGCCGATAGTCGGGTTCCTTAACCGCGTCCCACTTGTAAGGCCAACTCCAACGCACGACCCCAAACGGACCTCCGTTTTGCACGAACTCCAATGATAATTTTGACTAGAAAAGCAAGACCAAAGAAAACAAGAACCACAAGAATACATTTTACTACTCCTGTAAGTTGGATTGCCTTCTCGATGCATTCACTGTTGATCTACGGAGGCTCGATCTTGCGTGCTTCTTTCTTCTTCGAGTGTAAAGAAGTAGACGTTGCTTCCTCGCATCTAGTCTCATGTCTAGCCTCTATTCTAGTAGGAGTATCAACAAGTGCACTAATCTCATCCGATAGCAGAACCGAATATTTGGTCGGGTTCTCCCTCCTTTTGCCGATGCGTGGGACATCCAGCATCCAGGTCGTGTCATGAAAGAAAATAGAGTGGTAGTTGAAGCCACAAGATGTGCATCTTGGGTTAAACTGTAAATAGAATCTTACTACTCTTGAGTAACTCCAAAAGCGGCCACCGAAGATCTTTATTGGATTTGTTTTTCATCACCAGCACATCGAGGTGAAAGATGTGCAGGTTTAGTGGGTCCTTGTCGTTGTCAAAACCGGCGGATCTCGGGTTGGGGGTCCCGAACTATGCGTCTAGGAGGATGGTAATAGGAGGCAGGGGACACGAAGTTTTACCCAGGTTCGGGCCCTCTTGATGGAGGTAAAACCCTACATCATGCTCGATTAATATTGATGATATGGGTAGTACAAGAGTAGATCTACCACGTGATCAGAGAGGCTAAACCCTAGAAGCTAGCCAATGGTATGATTGTATGTTGACCTACGGACTAAAACCCTCCGATTTATATAGACACTGGAGAGGGCTAGGGTTACACAAGGTCGGTTACAAAGGAGGAGATATACATATCCGTATTGCCTAGCTTGCCTTCCACGCCAAGTAGAGTCCCATCCGGACACGAGACGAAGTCTTCAATCTTGTATCTTCATAGTCTAACAGTACGGCCAAAGGATATAGTCCGGCTGTCCGGAGACCCCCTAATCCAGGACTCCCTCAGTCCTCTTGCGTTTTCACTGACATGTGGGGTCGCATGTGAGAAACAGACGATGGGCTCCGCGCGTCCGCTGGCTGGCTGAGAAGAGAGATAGAGGAGGGTTGAGCACGGACTGCAGGAAATTTGTTGTACGTACCTCGATATAGTGGGGTGACATGGGCCATAACTCAGTAGCATTCACGTCTAGCAGTACGACACACGCCACCCACACGAGTCCCATCCGACACCAATTTTCTTGGAGTCCATGCTACAGCCATCTCTTCTCACTCCTGTTTTCTCAGCCATCCGACAAGATAATTACTGTAGTATCATATACTACTACATGGATTTGACGGAAAGATAAAAATACATACGGATCCATCAACGTTCAACGACATCCTCACGGCCTAGTTCGCCAGGTCACCAACCAACGTGTGAGGAGCAGCGGCGTTGGTGGCGAGCTCAACGTGCTTCTGAACAGTGCCGTCCAAGGTTGCCCTGCGCTCCAAGAAGGCCAGCGTCCTATCGTCCTCCTCTTGCATGTAGTAGTCCTTATGGACGATTTGCGCGTAAAAGTGGGTGATTATGTCGATGGTGTCTTGCTGCGCCAGGCGCTGCGCGGCGAGCGCGACCTCGAGGTGGACATTCTCCGGCGCGACGGCGAGGAGTTGCAGGGCCACCAGTGCGTCGAAGAGGTTGTTACCATAGTGGCCGTTGAGGGTGGCGGGCATCGCAGAGCCTGGGCATGTCGGCTGGAGGCTTACGTCAAAGTCGTCCGCAAGCTTCTTGACGACGGTGAACTTGTCGAGGAAACCGACGAGGACCTCGTCGAACAAGGAGACGAAGCTGTCGTCCAAGCGGCCCCTCACCCTGGTGGCCTCAAGCAATACTACCTGGAGACGTTCCTCAGTGTCGGGCCATAGGCTGGCGTCGTGGACCATCTGGCACAGCCGGCTGATGCTCGCGCTCATCGCCTCCATGGGTCTAGCGTAGCTTCTAGTCAACTGATCTTGCGATTCGAGTGATCACTCAGCCCTTGGTTAGCGTGCGTAGGTGCGTACGATCTCGTACTACTCCTCGGCCCTCTACTACACCTGCCTTTGGCTGTATGATAGGTGGGCCATCCACCCCCTGGGGCCACGTGTCATTCACCCAAGGTAGTTGCCGTAAGTCAATAAAGCTGCGTCCCCCTCCATGCCGGTGCAGTATAGTCATCTCACCGGAACTCTAGTTGGGGCCAAGCGAGAGAAGTTTGATGTTTACTGGTTTATTGGTCCCCTTTGCATTTTGCGCCAAGTTTTGACCTTTGATTTAACTATTAAATGTTAATGCATGTAAACAAAAATGTTGTGTAAGTCACCTTACAAAAACCAAATAATCCCAAAATACTTAGGCACGATGCATTAACTCCCTCCTTGTTTCTTATTTTGTGACATGTCAACCAATGAGAGATGTGGGCCGTGCATGCTTTCAATGACTTGAGACTACCAAACATTACATGCAGTGTTTAGTTCATTGCATGTAATCCTATTAGTACTCTAGTTAGGAGTAGCAAAAAAACATTAAGTTCTCTCGCCGATAGGAATAAAACACCATGTATTTATTTACAGAGGGAGTAGTACATTTTTGGTGACATGCATTACTAGCTATTGCTAGTCAAATACTAAAATCCAGATGGACGTGGTAGTACTCCTAAATCCAGATGGTGGTGCTACTAGTACTAGTAGTAGTACTACCAATGTAGTAGTAGGAGTACTAGCATTGTACTATCCGTTGGTCAAATTATTACGTGCTGCTCCTCACAGTGAAGTGACAAGACCCTGCGCCAGAGATGACACCTGAGTATAGGCGCCGTGTTCGACATACCATAGTCAGACTCACCGTCTGCAGTCACTATCATCATGGCTGTAGAGCGAGCCTGCTTACAACTAGCCCTGTTCGACATAATTTCCCGTGCGTAGATGCCCGTGCATTGCACGGAACACCAAGATTGGGGGTGGACGGCTCCGGCAGCGGCCGTCGTGCCAGATTTTTCCACGGCCTTCTACTCCTAGATGTGGTGGGAAGGAGATGAGGCTGATTGTGAGAGACAAGGAGTTGTTTGTAAATAGGAAACAAGTGCGGGCATCATTTTGCAAAAATGGAGAAGCTTGGTTTGTATGCGTCAGATCTAGATCCGACGGCTATTGGTGAAAGATGGGAGGCACAACATCATCACCAACTCAGGACCTGTTTGATTCACAAGATTTTGAAAACGTAGGAATAGCCGAATAGGACGCGGCAATATTACAAGTTTCAAACTGATATTACAAATGTTAGGAGTAAGGCTGCACCTACGAAGAGGGAATTACTAGGAAGTTTACGTAAGAACTTTCGTTACTTTAGGTGGATGCAACATTATCGTACAAACTAAAATCCACCACCCTGACAAGTCACTAATGGGCAAATAAGTTTTCGAGTCTCTGGCCACTTGATGTTTCAAAAACAAATTCAGCTTCTACGGAGAAATGAGCTCCACCGTGTACCCGCGCGGGTGTGGTTGGGCACGAAGCGTGAGTACGTGCACGGTGCACCTATTCTCTTCTTGTATACGTACACCACCTACGTGGGGGTGTGTGAGAGAGATACAAACCTAGAGAGATATAGTGTGTGGGTTCTTGAGAGTTTTTCTGTTGGGCGGGGGGTCAATCAAAAAATTTAACATATGCAATGTGTGTGAAATAGAGTCCTGGATATAACATATATATAGAGGGGGCGATCCACGAGAAGAGAGTGGAGGTATCATCGGCTTGAGGTGTCCATAGAATCGAAGAGAGGGATGATGTGTGTGTGTGTGTGCGTGCGCGTGATCGATAAAGAGTGCCATCGAATTTGTGTGTGCCCACGTCAAAGATATAGATTGGCTGGCCTACTAGAACGTGTGATGGGACATGTGCAGTTTGTCTCTGTGGCATGGGTACCTACCTGCAACGCTCGACTATCGGTGTCTGGTGGGGGAAGAGGGAGGCCCAATTAACTATAGAGGTACAATGGCTGGTATATGTGTGGAGGAGGAGAGAGGCCTACCTCATGTATTATGGGAGATCGATCGGCATCCATGCATATGTGCAGGAGATGAATAAGGTTGGGAGAGAGACAGAGCTAGAGTGTTGGAGGGGGTGGTAGTGGAGTTGCTTCTAACAAATGGTGGGATAGGCTTGCTAGACAAACGGAGGGCACACCCGCAATATCAATTAGAGAGGAGATGGTTGCTTGTTGTCTGTGCACATGCGTGTGAGAGACGGGTCAGGAGGCATGCACGAATGATGAGGGGGGACGATGTGGTTGTGGTAAGAAGACGTAACTACATAGGAAGATCAATCACCCTTTGTAAGATAAAGGAGAGACATAACTTGTGAGGTACGTCGATCGATGGGGGGGGTAGTTAAAGTCGATCTAGGTATATGTTGGGAGATCTATCGGTATACATGCATGTGTGTGTTAGAAGCAAATGAGGCACGAGGAGAAGGAGAGAGAGAGAGAGAGAGGGATGCATGTAGCAGGTGGTATGAGAGGCATACTATATCGAGGGGGAGGAGTGTGAGAGTACGAGAATGATGAAAAGAGTGGTGGGAGTGAGGCATGGACGGTGACAAGAGAAGAGGGGAAGCTTGTGTTTGTGCTAGGCACACCTGGCTAGAGAGGCATATCGATCGATGTGTGCCATAAAGGAGCTAGGGGGCCTACACACACCGTGGGTGAACGGCCTAAAGTGAAAAGACGAATTTGCGCGATGGAGCTAGAGAATGCTGAGGGAGGGTGAGAGGGATGCGGGCGTGTGCATGCACAAGAGAAAGTTAGCGCTAGCTACAAAGATAAGAGGGTTGTGTGGGTGTAAAATACGAATAGAGATCATATATACTGCATTATAAAAAGCGAATTTAGATAATTGAAGAATTTATCATAGTGTTTCAAACCGACGGATGTGTGAATATATATAACGGTGATACACATGGTGTGGTTATGAACATGGTATATTACATTTAATATGCTTTATCTCTACTCTTATAAAAAACGGAGTTGTTGATGATGGTGTGCCTGCCATCGTGCATTATAGGCCGTCTGATTTATATCTGGCGGATAGCAAGGAAACTATGATGGTTGAAGTTGGCAACAATCATGATTGTAGATTCTTATTGAAATAGAGAAACGAATTCAAATTTAGTTCGAATTGCAGCGGTAGTATAGACATTTGGAATGCACTAAAATGTTGGTATGAGTAGGTTACATGCATTATACAGCAAGCGAAAAAATTTAATCGGACATAACATGGATTCATACTCCCTCCTTCCATCTATATAGGGCGTAATGAGATTTTTAAAACCGCCTTTGACTATTGACAAGATTAATAGTACATGACATGCACAATGTGAAAATTATATCATTGAAAGAACCTTTCACAGACGAATTTAACGGTGTGCATCGAAAAACGCATTAGGCCCTATATAGATGGAAGGAGGGAGTAGCTTTGAATAGCATTTGTATAGTAAAACGGGGCAAGACTCTCTCTTTGTGTGGTGTGAATAGTTTTATTTTTTTCGTTTTCTTTTTGGTTGAGGGAAGTGCGGATTGATTTGGTACGTACAAGTACAATATTACTACATGTTAGGCTTGTCCCTAAAATTCAACCCGCGTCTTGTTATATCCTGAAAATTCAGACATCGTGCTCCCAAAACTGGCACCTTCACAACCTGCGCCTTGCTATCCCGAAATTACAACACGCGCGAAAACTCCCTCCAGCTGCCAAATCCCGACACGCGAAATCCCCCTTCAAACCCTGAGCCGAAAGGGCCGCTAGTTCAAATCGGTGGGGGGTACTTTTGTAACACACCCTACATTTTGGACAAGCGCGTTCCTAAGTCATGGTTCACCCCCTCCCATCGCCCCCTTTTCGCCATTCAAATCCCAGGCCGCCATAACCTCTCCGCTCCAGCAGCGAAACCCCACCCTCCTCCGTCCACCACGTCACCGCTGCCCAGCCGGAGCCTCTTCCCCGACGATGTCGTCCAGCGCAATAGCACGACGTCCCTCGTCCACTTCCCCGGATGAGGATCCATCGTCCATCTCGCCGTCCCGCTGGTTCAGCCGCCCCGTCATCCACCTCCAAGGAGCTGCTCCGACGATCGCATCGTCTATCGCGGCTGCTCCATGCCCATAGCGCTTCCTTAACCTGCTCCACCAGAACCGCAACATCCTCACCGACTCCTCGGACGAAGCCGAGGCCTACTCGGCGCCACCAAAGAGGTTGTACACTCATCGCATCGCACCTTCTTCTTAACTCGACCTCCCGGCGCTGACGGTGCTCCATCCCGCACCCCCATGGAGCAGCTACCTTGAAGCCGGCGCCGCGGGCGACATCTCCACGGCGGCTCTCCCCCAGTGTGAGGCCCCTTCGGCGGCGGCGTCCGTACCAGCCGGATCTGCTACTGCTGCTGCTCCGGCTCTCGCTCGATCGCTCGCTCGCCCAGCTGCTGCTGCTGCTCTCCCCCTCGCTCATGCTGCTGCTCTGCTCTGATTAAGAGACACTTCAGTTGACAGAATCGACTTTGGGGTCAGTCGATTTTCAGGGGTTGGGGGGCTCGCCGGAGTTAAGGAAGAACCACCCGCAGCGGGGACGGGGGCTCGCTGGAGAGGTACCCCACTATCTATCTTAGGGTTCAGGGTGGGGGGCCTAGAGGGCTGGCCGGGGCGGCGGTGGCGAGTTGTTTGGGGGCGGCGAGGCGGCGCTGGGGCCGGCGGTTCGGCCGGTGGTGGCTGGCGGCTCAGGGGGGTGCAGGTTGAAGATGAACTTCAGACCCTCCCTAAACTACATGTCAAGTGGCTCTCTGTTACCATTGCGTTCAGTTTCGACAGTAGCATTCAGATTCCACAGTAAATTTCAATTTCGACAGTTAAGTTCATAGTCAACAGTTTTTACCTCATCTATTGTAGTCAGGTGGTTTTTGGTGATGTTAATTTTACATCCATTTTACATCATCTATTGGAGATGCTATTAGAATCTCACTTGAGATTGACGATGTCTGTCTTGTGCTGCTTCAACCTTGACGTCTTACGGCTCACCGGAGCTGCTCCAACGACAGAACGATCCGTCACAACAGAGCAGTGCCCTGGACGCCCTCTACAGATTCCTCAGATCTTCCTCCACACCTCCGATAGCCACCTCTGCCTTAACTGCTTCAGCGACCAACACAATGATGCTGAGGTCGACACGGCTACGGCAAAGAGCTTGTACACTTGTTGCATCACTTATTACTATACATTCACGTCGATCCATTAGGGCTATTTTAGTTCAGCGGAAAATCATCGATCCACTGGTTGTTACCATCACTCTAAATTTCTGCATGCTCTCCTTACATAATCTTACCATATTTTTTTTGTATGATGTCAGATATTGTACACAGTCATGCTGAACATGTAGAGAAAAAGAGAAGAGTTTTGCGCGGCAATACAATGTCATGCAGACATCGCTCGATGGTGGGTTCAATGGCAAACCCTCCCCACCCCTCTCCAGATTGTAATCCAGAGGAAGATATCTGTTCTGAGGCGGATTCGGACGTTGTTGACCACTCCTATTTACCCCTCAAGGTGTTTGCTCTACCTTGGCATGATGATGTTAGTCATATCATGCATATGTTGCCTTGCAGTGCCTACTTTTAACATCATATATGTCATCTGCTTAGTTTAGACATGTTCTGTAATGCCACCTGTTTAGTTTCTATATCATATATGGGAATTATGCAGTCTCATGTCTTTTAGCGAGCCATAATATATGTGAAATGTGCAATGCCATCCTGTTTAACCAGGCATCATATATATGAATGATATCTTGCCCATCCTTTTCTTCATTACATTTCCATTTGTCGACAATGTTTGTACATTAAACTACTCTTCCTATGAATCAACCATTTGGGTGGGAGATGAAAAAATCTGGAGTGAAAACAAGGCCTTCAGAGCAGATAGTGCTACATGTCGAAGCAGATCTCTTGTTGGGTCCCGATAGCTCCTCAGAGATGGATTCAGAGACAGATGACCAGTCCTATTCCCCCACTGAGGTGTATGCTCTAACTTGGCACGGTTATACTGCTCATATCATGCATACGGTGTCTTGCATTGCATAGTTTAGACATCATATACACAATATTCAACACCATGTTCTTAATCCAGACATCATATCGAATGCCCTCTATTTAGTATATAAATCACATATGTGAATTAAATGATGCAATCCTGATTACTTAGATAACATGTAGGTGAATTATGTCATGCGATCCTGTTTAGTTATTCATCATATCTTTGAATTATGTTATGCTATGCTATCAAGTTTAGATAGACATCATATCTGTGAAATTATGTCATGCTATCCATTTTAGTTAAACAATATACATGTCAACTATTTCATGCCCTCTTTTTTCCACACTATCTATTGCATCTGTCTCTCATACAATGTCTGTACATTCAACTAAGTTTCATGTTTATCAGCCATTTGAATTGGAGCGGGTGATGCCAGTATCTAGCGGACTAAAAACACAGTCTTCAAATAAAACAGTGCTACCTCTTGGTGGAGATAGCACCCCGGTTGTACATGCACAAGAACCAGCCCTACCACACATAACCCAAACTCTTGCAGATTGTACCCCTACTACGATGGACAGAGAACCAGCTTCACCCAATCTAACCCCAACCCCAGCCGATAGTAACCCAGTTCCTGTTGACACATCACCATCTCCACCACAGAGCTCCCAAACAAGAGCAGTTTGTAAGGCAGCTCCAGTGCCCATAGGGACACTACTATCACGGCGAACCCCAACTCCACCAGTTAGTACGCCTATTCCTATGGAGGAAGCACAACCAGCTAGTCGTAGTTTAGCATCTATCGCATTTGATGTTGTTAAATCGTATGTGCATATCTTCCCATCTTGGAAATATTATACTGAAGATGAAGGAAAATGCCAGTTGCAGGTGTTTGTCCAGGAGTTATGTGTAAGTAATGTTATTCACGGCAATTAGTTTGCTTCGTCCCATACATCCTGCCTCCATGATGGTTATAATACAACAAATTTTTCCCATTTTTCTCTATAGAGAAGGACCGATTTGGAAACTCAGGATGAGGTAACCTGTGCTAATACCTCTGCTATCTTCAAGAATGCTTGGTTGCAGTATCGGAATTACTTGAAGAAAACGTACTTCACCGGCAAAGAAACTCATCAAATTCCCTTACGTTCTCCTGAGACACATTTACTGGACGATGACTGGGAATGCCTTGTTCTGTACTGGTCCCGAACCAAGAATGTGGTAAGGTCTATGAGCTCATTTTCTATTTTTAAGTATTATATTCTTGCGTCTTACTGTACTCTGTTCATGTAGAAAAAGTGCCTAAACCTGAAGAACAACTGTTCTAATTTAAGATTCCATTGCTACCATAGGACATAGATATATGTTTGTTTGATGCTTTTATTATGTACTAGTACTTGGCAATAGAAGACTTGGTAGTTTAATCCTGTCCACCTTACTAATGAACTGGTTCACCGAAATGAGTTTCATATACTAGTACATGCTAAATTTGTTATGTGTCTGCTTGTTTCTTCTTTTAGAATGCTGACAGAATATTGGGGAAGAGTGCCTTATTAAGCAACGGTAAAGGAAGTAATGCAGATAAGGTTTAGGATAGTGACACATCCTGTCTTGGTTTAGTGTTGGAGTTACTGGCCACTACCGCTTGCACAGGCTATTCAAACTCACTGTCTGAATCAGTTCGGTTTCTTGAGTCTCAACTACAAGCTGAAAGACATCGATCAGCTATGCTGCGACAAGAAGCAGAAGGACTGCGGAAGTCCCTGGAGCATTCAGATGCATACTTTCTGGTGCAACAGCAAGCATTGGAGGATTTTAGTGCCAAACAGGACAAAGCTAATCAGCTTGCTAAGCTTATTGCCAGCATGGTGGATACCCAGGATAACGTTTCTTGAGCTCTTCTGAAGTTGTTTCAGTTATGCTCTTGTTTTGCTGCCGCATTTATTTGCACTGGTGGCCAATTTTGATGGCCAGTGTATATGATATGCTGCTTTGTTCCCTATATTTGCATTGGTGGCAAACTTTGATGCCTAGTGGATGTAATATGTGTAATAGCCGTGATAGCCTAGCGTTAGTTGCTTGCTTATTTATTTCCTTGTTGTCTTGTTTATTTGTTTGCTTGTAGTCATTGCAGTTCTTTTTCCGCCGTTAACTAGTGGCTGCAATAACCTATTTTTTTAAACTAGGCCACAATAACCATGGGCTAATATTTACTGTAGTGACACTGGGCCTCCTACGGGCCGTAGAAACAGTGGGCCTTCTACGGGCCGTAGAAACAGTGGGCCTTCTATGGGCCGTAGAAACAGTGGGCCTTCTCCAGGCCGTAGAAACAGTGGGCCTTCTATGGGCCGTAGAAACAATGGGCCTTCTACGGGCCGTACAAACAATGGGCCAATAACAGGCCTCATTATGGCCGTAAACGGCCTAGAGTTTGAATTGTCCGTTCATGGGCCGACCGTAACGGGCCATCGTTAATAGGCCGTATTTGATGACGCTATGAAAATGGCCCAACGTATTAACGGACCACAAACGGGCCGACTATAACCACGGGCTGAATTTGGCCCACAAGCAGAAAATGACAGTAACAGACCGAAAGTAAACGAATGCTGGAAATGAGCCCAAGAATAAATGGGCTCTGAGAAGGCCAAAAGATAACATGGGCTGGAAACGGCCCAATGGAATAACGAGCCGTTAATGGGTATAAAGTGATACACTGTTCATTACGGGCCAGTTTCACCACGGGCCATTAATGGGTGTAAAGTGATACACTGTTCATTACGGGCCAGTTTCACCACGGGCCCTTAATAGGCCAAGAGTTACATAGGGCCTCACATGGGCCGAAAGACGTCATGGGCCATACATGGGCCAGAAGTGAAAACGGGCTGGAATCATATTGGATGTCCCAGATGACGCTACTGGGCCTAATTCAGATAGGGCGTAACGGGCCTTGGGTTAGCGGGCTGTAAATGGGCTATATGCGAACATGCCGTTAACAGGCTTTCCATAGGGCGGCCCGCCACCTTTTAACCAAGTCAAACGGGGCGGCCTTTTCACAGGAATGGGCCTCTGTTGGGCCGTGCCACATGTCGACGTATCATAGGCGCCTTCCGTCCAATGAGTGGTTGACATCTGTCCCAACGATGAGCCGACACGTGTTTCCTCCAGCCAATGATGATTTTACACGTGGAAAATCCCCATTGGTCGTGGCTGTTAACGGGTTATCGGATCCAAAACCCGACCCGATAGCTTAACGGCGTTCCGTTACGGTGGATGCCACGTGTCGGTCACCCTTGACGAAAGCACTTCTGTGACACGCGATTTATCATCATGGAAGTGGACACTTCCGTGATGATAATTTTGGTAATGTCATGGAACACTTCTATGACAGCACATGTATGACTATCTTGATTCTGTCATAAATTTGGCATGGATGTACATGCATGACAAAAAAGTGACCTACTGTGACAAACACGTATCATCAATGAAGTGTATTTTTTTGTAGTGATGGCAGACACACCAACATCACCAACTTAGTCTTGTGTAGGAGTACAAGCAAGATCCGTGCATTGCATGGAACATCAAGATGCATTTTTTTTATAAAACACTTGTTGTGATTGACCCTTGCGGGAGTAATCCCATGTGTAAAAACTAATGATATCTCGAGAAATATGAGATAAGGTGAAGAGGAGTGGGGTGTGGTGGTGGTTGGTGGTCGGACTGAGCGGACGCATGGGGATTGACGACGCCGGCAGCGGCCACCAGGCCAGTTTGTTCCAGAGGCTTCCTTTCTTAATTGCTCAACAATGAGGTTTGTTGGAGATAAGGATGAACGAGGGAAGGCCTTGTCTGCAAATATGGAGAGGGGTGCAGGTATCTTTTAGTTTAATTTCCATCCGTCAGATATAGATCAAACGGTCTATATTGCAAGATGGCACACGTACCATCGTCACCAACTCGGTTTTTATAAGAGAAGAAATACAAGTATGGAGATACAAACGTATTATCGATACTTGCTTCCGTAAACTAGCATCTACATTCTATTCAATGCCTCGGCATGTGGGTCCTTAGCACAATGACTTATCGACTATGTAAAACAAAGATTTTCCCGTCGCCGACAAGGAGGGGGTGACGGCGGCGCGCTTTTTGGCTTGCTCTAGTCCTAGTAGTCATACTAGGTGGTCTAAGCACGTGTAGATTTATTCTTTTTCATGTCTCGTGTTCGCCGTACTGCCATGACTGTTGATGAATAGACGGTAAGTTATTCAAGGGGAAATCCTTGTTGAGCGTGTTTGCGAGAGAGAGAGAGAGTGCGTGTGTGATATGTTAGAGACTGAGGCAATGATAACTGATTCTTTGTGTCTATGTGTGTGGAGGATAGAGAGAGACATGTAGATGGGGCTTTGTGTTGTGTAACGTGGAGACACATATACCTAATTAGAGAGTGAATGTGTGAGATACCCATGCGGACATGAGGAGAGATGAGGATCCAGATAAATGGGTGTTTGTGCGTGTCTGTGTGTTTGTGCACGCGTTTGTGTGTGAGAGGGAGAGAGTGTATGTGGAGTAGAGAGACCACTGATGATGTAAACCTAGTATAAGGGAAGGGGGAATGGTGTGACATGTGTAGTAGCGAGATAGCACAGGTGCGGGCGGGGGGAGCAGACTATTTGGAAGAGACATCGAGTGTGTGTGTGGGAGAGGGGTGTGAGAGCGAGAGAAAGAGAGAGCTAGCGACGGAGAGAGAGAGAGAGAGGAAGAGAGGGGGCGAGAGGGGTCGTTTGTGTCCATAAATGGCGTATAGATAGGGAGACAATGTTGATGTTGTCCGAAATTGGCCTATGAACGGAGACGCAAGGGAAGCGAGTCATCGTGTGTGTGATAGGGACTTCATGAGAGATCTAGAATAGATGGTGTAGAGAACAATGTGCGAAATCAAGAACAATTATACATTAGGGAGCTATGCAAAGAGTCACGACATATATGTATACAGGGAAGGAGTTGGGGCGGGTCCGCATGTGGGAGAGATAGAAAGAGGAGAGTGGTGCACAAGGAGACAAAGTGTGCTTGTTTGCAGTGGGGGTGGTGTGTGAGATGAGTGCGCGAGAACCACATAACAAGGGAGATAGACGTTTGGGGGCGACGTTTTGTGTGTATGGGAAATATACACTCTACATAGTGTGTGTGCTTGGGTAAGAGAGATAGCGGGAGACCTAGAGAGTGAGGGAAGAGATGTGTGCATGCCCGAGAGACAAAGTGATAGAGACCTATGTTGGGGTCCGGACTTTACAAGAGAGAGGGGTGTTAATGTGCTTGTGTGTTGGTGTTTGGGGGAGAGAACGACTTCTCTATGTGTGTGTGTGTGTGTGTGGTGGGGGGGCTTCACTTAAGATAAAGAGTGAGGTGTCTATATTTGAGGGACTTTAGCGTAATTGAGATATTGTGCACTCATGGTTGATCAATTTGTTTCACAGTTTGTACTATGAGATAACGATACTTTTGAACATGCGTGATATACCTTGATGTACCAGAATTACAAACCTAAGATTGGAATTTTGGAATTCGACTCCATCATTAGCTTTTGTAATTCATTTAAACGGAGGTACATTTTTAAGCCAGGATTTCGTGATTTCAAATTCATATATCAAACCTAGAGATATACATATACGGGCATGTTCAAACTTTATAATCATCCACTTTATTCATACACATACACATTTTTGCTTTTGTCATCATATTTAGGATAAACACATTTGGAATTTCATTTGAATTGGACCGTATGATTGTATTTGCTTGTAGTAGCTCAATGATCCATATTTGAATTGAATGGACAATCTAAGTTTCGAGTTGGAGACATTGATTTTCAAAACTTGCACATTTTTTTGCGTGCAAAACAAACAAATTGTCGGCCAAGATATCATAGTCGGCCATACGAGAGCAGAATACTTATAATTTTAGGCGCCAAAAGCTTTCAAACTTCCCGCTCACATTGAAATATCACGCGCCCGAAAGTTTAGCCCTGCGATATTCCTGTTTTACCCCTGCCACATGAATGGAAAAGGGCTGCTTTGGTAACTCCATTGTTTTCCCCTCTTTGCCCCCAACATTCTTCCCCAGAGCCCCTCCCCCTCCCCTCCCCGACCTCCCCAACCACAGCAAGCCGCCGAATCTAGTCCTACACCGCAGCGGTGGACCTCACACCCCGCCAGATCTACCTTCCGCACCTTGGAACCCCCAACTGCCAACTCACCACTTCACTGGAGCCGCTTCAGCAACTGGCTTGTCCACCGCTCTAGATCTCCTTGACCGCCATCATGGTCCACTGCAGCGGATCTGCTTAACCGACGCCCTCGTCCACCACAGCGTAGGCCCATCACTGACTCCCTTGTCCGCCCCTTCACTGGCCCTTCATACAAGCCCTCATCCACCGCAACAGATCCGCCTCACCGAAAGCACTGTACAACGCGCCCGCCGAAGCCTTCGTCCACTGCACCAGACCCGCTCCACAGACGCCATATTCAAATCCACCGGCTCTGCTTTACCGATGCTGCAGCCTCATCAGGTTATTTCAATTTTTACTCCTTCGGTTTTTCTCTTTATCGTGCAACTGTTCACTTACCACAGATGAGCTTTCTTGTATTTCAACAGGCGCCGCAACCGTAGCACCGGAGCCGCTTTAGCGACAGCGACAGCCGGCCCAAACTCAACCGCAACACGAGCACCATCGATGATCCTTAGCTATCAAGTATGACAACGATACCCATACACCGCCGAGAATCAAGTACTATTATCCAACGGCCGGCGCCTATGTTCACTTTCCTAGCATAAGCACTGCACCTTTGAATTTCTTCAGGGCATCATTCAGTTTTTCATGATATGCGTTATTCTGCTTGCACTTGTAGGGCCATACTTCTGGCAGTGAACATGTTACATGTGCTAAATTACATACCAGTGCACATATAGTTAATATGCTTTAGTTTTGTTCTAATGCCACCTATTGGTTCCATCAAACTGCTTAATGTTCTCTATGCTTAATTACACATCAGCAAACTAGCATGTGGTTCCGCTGCTTTTTGTTCGTTTTACCCTACATTTTCTGATGCTAGCTATTACATCACTGCTCCGAGCCTCTGTTCATTACTTGTTTGTGTGTTCTTGATCTTCCCAAGTTGCATGACTAATTTGATGCTTCTATTAATTATGGAGCTGCCAACCCCATCAAGCAAAATATTTGTTCTTTTGGGGCTGGCACCTCGAACAAGCATAAAAATAGAGGGAAGCAGATATATTGTCGTGTATGCACACACCCTTCTTTCATTAGTTTAGATGAACCATTGATGATCAATTCGGACCAGTGCATGCGATTAAAATTAATTTTACCTAAATAGATGGTGCAGAATAAACTACAACAACTAGATTTGCAACCACGGGATGCTGACGATATCTTCAAAGAACATTGCAACAGCAGCTAGGCTTCACAGCAACATATGGTAAGCCAGTGTGTTTTAGTACATGTGAAATGTAATGCGAGTGGGCTGCTTTCTTGGCTTGTGCCCTCAACGTGTAATCCTACCGAATTACAAATAGTTCAGTTGTCTGCTTTGCTGTATTGCTTGATTCGAATGCTTATTTGTTGTTACGCTATACCTGAGTTGGCCAATATGTCAGCAGTGCCTGCTGTACTATCGTAAAGAAATGCATGCCTATTTCATTTGAGTCCTTAACTTTTCCTCTCAACTTCATCACAAGACTGTCTTCGTAGTTTATATGAGGCCACACTGTTAAGTGCTTTCTCAGATTATTTCAACTGCTTAGATGCCTTGGCAACTTAAATATAGCGGTTGTACACTCCCTTTCAACTAGGGATGTCAACTGGGTCCCGTTTAATCCTGATTAAAGTCCACTAGTGGTATGATAGTTCAAAAGAGTTTTTGTTTTTTGAGGAAAATGAACTAGGGAGGTAGCAAAAACTAACTAGATGGGACTGGCGGATGTCGTTTATTTGCCACTTACATCCCTAGTTTCATCTTACCATTTTAATTTCTTTTCGGCTGATGCTGCTTCGAACCATTTAAATATAGTTTGCCATGCTCGGCAATAATTCGTCCGTCGTTTACCATGTAAGCTTACTGCCTGGATCATACGATAACTATCTCTTACTGATGTCCAGCGGAAACCTTTCAGGATGCCGTTCACACTAGGACACAATGTACAACCCCAGAATCTATTTGTGGAAGCAGTGCGCCATCCATGTTACCAGATGGTAGCAGTTCAGAGGCAACACCGCCGGAGAGCAGTCTGAGCACAGATATTATAGTGCTTGAGGCTCTACTAGAGGCAGAAAGAGATGGTGTGGCTGCCATGAATGAGGTAATCTTTATCTTGAGGCTGGAAATTACGGAATTAGCGGCACACATTATGCAAGCAACCCAAGAATTGGAGGAAGTAAGAATGTTGCATTTGAAGACGGAGGAGGTCCTGCTGTTTCTGCTATCTGAAGCCCAAGGTAATCCCGGTTCTTCTTTAGATACCAGTTGAAATTGTCATTAGATTATTGTACTTGCATGTTGTGTCATGTCTCTGAATGGATTATGTTGCAAGACCCCCTATGTTGTCCATGTGTTGTAATGATCCGAATTTTTTAGGCGAGGTAATCCTCAGTACTTGTATGATTGACATAAGGTGAACTGTTTTTCGTGTGAGCATATTGTATTGGATGAAATAACTGTTTGACTCAGAGTGTATCCAACCTACTGAATTCGAAGATCACGACATTTCTAAATCATAATCATATATAAAGGTGGAATAAATCTTTGTTGTGGTTTTGAAGAAATAAATAACAAAACGTATAATTATCTGTGGATATTCGTAATCGAATACAAATTGGATTTGAATTTAGTTTGCCAGGTCCCAGGGCAAACGTGAATGCTAATTCTCCCAAGTTTTGAACGAAGCGACTAAACACCCACTATAATTTGTGGGCTGCCCGAAGCAAGTGTTTGCGAGATGGAAATTACTGTCTACCCCTGACACTTGACATCCTTATCGACCGGATTTACACTGCTGTCGATAGGGGTAGACTAGTAACTTCAATCAGACGTGACACGACGGCCTCTGAGCCCATTCAGACACGGTGGGCGCCAAACGTGGGCGGCAAAACACATTTGATTCAAGCTCGTCCGAAAGACATGTGTCTCTTCCTCCATTTCCCCATTCATACACGGTGGGCGGCAAAACAAACTCTCCTCGTCCGAAATCGATGTAGGCTAATATTTTAAATAGGGGCATATGTGTAACTTCCATCAGACGTGACACAACCGCCCTACCTGTCAGCCCCGTTCATACACCGTGGGCGCCAACCGTGGGCGGAAAAACACCCTCTCCTCGCCCGAAATAGTTACCGGCAAATATTTTGGAGATGCGAGATTACCGTCCTATCCCCAACCGACGCGATGTCCGAAATTTTAAACGCGGGATAAGTTCGTAACTTTCCCCCATTTCAGAGAAGCGCGTCCCAAAGTTTGAGATCCCCCTCCCCTCCATTTCCCCATTCATACACCGTCGGCGGCATGACAACCTCTGCACTGCGGCCAGCATCCTCCGTCCGCCACCCCATCCTCCACCTTGCCAGAGCCGCTACCCCTACCCCGTCGTCCACTGCAAGAGATGGACATCTCTCATCCACGGCGCTGGACCAGGATCCTTTCATCGCCTCCTCTTGCTTCATCGGCGCCGTCATCCACCTTGTCGTTGCCGCTCCTACGACCGCCTCGTCCACTGCAACAGGATATATCCCCTGACCCGTCCGTCTGCCGTCTAAAGTCTTCTTCCCCGCTGTCGACAGCCATCGCACCCGCAACACCCTCAACGTATCAGCATAGGCCTACACGACGTTGCAAGAGAGGTGGTACTCTTCCATATGTGCTTAAGTTATTGATCTCACCCGGAAAATAGATCGTAATTTGTTTACTGTACTTTTCTTGTCCGTACCAAATCGTAGTGTCTAGTTGAAAGCAAACATTGGTTGCGAAGTAGCTTTGTCCAGTTTTCACCTTCAGATCCGCCATGGCACGGGCACTATACTCATAAAGCTTATGGTTTCCCCCCTTTATATTCACTACCATCATCGTGGGTGCTTCGTGTCGTGCTAGCACTGCTCCTCAAGACCTCAACCCAAAGCTTACGTGTTGAAATACGAATCTGATATGATGCTCATATCACTAAAACAAAGAACGTTTAATTGGTCACCTAATGTTCCTATATTCGTTTCGAAGAGCATGTGCGCCACCCACTGGTCCAGCTAGTTCCACTTTCCTGATTTTTCTCTTGATGCTAAGGGTTTTCCCCTTTTATCTACTCCCTCCGTTTGGAATTACTTGTCTCGGAAATGGATGTATCTAGAACTAAAATACGTCTAGATACATCCATTTCTGCGACAAGTAATTCCGAACGGAGGGAGTACTCTACTATGATCTGCGTAGGTGCTTTCTGTCGTACTAGCATTACTCCACCCTTCAAGCTAAACAACACAACACTCAGAATTCGAAAGCTTAGTTGTTCAAATATGATTGTGATATGATACTGATATTAGTTAACCGACACATTTAATTGGTTAGCTAAAGGTCCCACTTGAGTTTCCAAATGCATGTCGCGACATATAGAGAGACAGCATAATTGCATTTCTTTGTCACTTGTTGACCGTACTTTCTTGTCCATACCAAATCTTAGTTGTTATTTCAAAGCAAACATCGGTTGCTAACTACCCTTTGCGCGGTTTGCAGCTTCAGATCTGCCATCCCACTGCCACGGTCAACACTGTACTCATCATGCTTATGTTTTCCCCATTTTATGATGACCACAATCAGCCTACGTGGTTCGTGTCGTAATAGCACTGCTCCACCCATCGAGCTAAACAAGCTTAGTTGTACAAATTCATATCTGATATTATTGCTGATATTAGTAAAACTGAGAGATGTTTAATTGGTTAGCTAAATGTTCCTACTTTAGTTTCGAAATGCATGTGAGCCACATATGGAGAGACCGGAAAGAATAGTATTTCTCTGTGCGCTCTGGTTCATCATGGGTGGCCAACCGACATTGTATTGAAAGACTTGTAATATCTTCAATCTGCTTGCTCTTCTGCTCTTCTTTAAGATGATACTCTTCTCTTGCGGTCGACTGGTCAGGTCGAGTTGTTCTCCCTTAGTATATTTTGAATCTGTCAGGTCAGGTCGACTTGTTCTTCTTTACTATATGTTGAAGCTATCATCTGCGAAGTGTCATCACTTCTGGAGCTCTCATATTTTGAGTAGTAGGCCACATTATATTAATGCACACAACAAATTACAGCATGCATGGCATCTTTTAAAAGAATTGCAGAGATAGCACAAAGGGGTTTACAGGGAGGCAGTATTGGATTAGAATCACTTCTGCATTACAAAGAAAATCTCACTTGTTTTTATGTTTTCATGCATGTCAGATATTGAACATTATCAAAATGAATATGAGAATGGGCGCACGAGAGGAATATTGCGGAACGATCCACTGGCTAACAAACTTGGCATGGTGGAGGATGGCCTATCTTATTCACCCATCAAGGTGCTTGCTCTAACTTTGCAAAGTTGTATTGGTCGCACATATTTTGCATCTGACCTCTTGCATTACTTCTACTTTGTTACACCATCTGCTTAGTTTAAGCATCATATATGAGTATATGCCATACCTATCCATTTTCTGTACCTATTCCATGTGTCGTCACACTATGTTTTTCCAGTCAAATGTTGTTCTTTCGTAATAGATGTCCAAAACGAAGAGGGTGAGTGCAGATCCTCAAGGAGTACAAACTAGGTATTTGGAAAAGGTAGTGATACCTGTTAAATCCGATAGATCAGCAGCCACAGAAAACACAGGCCCAACTGTACCACACTTTACCCCTACTCCAGTGGCCAAACCCCTATTAGAACTGCTGGGAGCCCAGCGTCAGGTACTGTCTATGATATCAATTCAAAATTTGAACTCCTAAATTTCTGCTTGTGCCTTACCTTCTCTCTTGTATGAAAACTAATTTCAGATGAATCTCCTTGCTCAAAGGATCATACGATCTCAAAACAATAATGGGCTCTGCATTGCTCTTGTCAGTACCTCTCTCCCTTTTGCCTTGTAACGATGTACTTAATTAATTGCAATTTGATTATGTATCATCAGTCTGCACGTGAGCTTCATTATCCTCTATTTCTTCCAATATTATTTGATCTATATTTACTCTTTGCAAAATGTAGAATAATGGCAGCGCTTATAAAGAATTTTCTTTGGGGAATTTATTGAATTATCCTTCCATCAACATGGATAAGGGCTTTGTCCAGCCCGTGTTAACATGTAATGTAAGTTCATCCTTCTCAAGCCTTCAAACTTTATTCTAGTATAGATTTGGATAGGCATAATTTCCTCCACTGATGTTTGCATTGCTGTTTACATCTGATTAGATGTTTGCAACAACTACTAGTTTCAAATTGTAGTTGTAAAAACATGTTACTTATGCAGAACAGATCCATTTATTTGCTTATATAATTGTGAAACCTGTTACGTGTCTCCTTGTTTCTCTTTCAGACTCGTATCTCTTACGTCAGGAAGAACTTCAGGGAAGATAGTGAGCCAAACCATCTTGAGGACAACGAGATGACCCCAAGGTCCTGTCTTGATGAAGACAGTGAGTTGAAGCTACTCACCAGCAGGTGTGAGACAACCTCTGTGCAGTCGCTGCCTCAATCAGTTCAACTTCTTGAGTCTCAACTTAAAGCGGAAAGGCTTGCTTCAGCTCAGCTCTGACTTGAAGTCAAAGGTGCAATGAAGATGTCACAGGACTGCCGTGCGCACCATCATGCCTTAAATCTAGTGTTGATGCATCTATCGTTGACACAACTGAGTTCTACTCAGCTTCTTCATCTGTTTGGGGGGGGGGGCGACCTGGCCAGGCCTAGTGCCTTCTGAAGTGCTCTCAGTTTTGTATATTCTTGTGTCGGCGCGTTTATTTGCACTGGTGGCGAACTTTGATGCCCAGTGGATGTAATATGTGTGATAGACGTGATAGCCTAGCGTAAGTTGCTTTCTTATTTATTTCCTTGTTGTCTTGTTTATTTGTTTGCTTGTAGTCATTGCAGTTCTTTTTCTGTAGTTTGCTAGTGGCTGCAATAACCTATTTTTTAAAACTAGGCCACAATAACCATGGGCTAATATTTACTGTGGTGACACTGGGCCTCCTGCGTGCCGTAGAAATAGTGGGCCTTCTACGGGCCGTAGAAACTGTGGGCCTTCTATGGGCCGTAGAAACAGTGGGCCTTCTACGGGCCGTAGAAACAATGGGCCTTCTACGGGCCGTATCATCAATGGGCCTTATACGGGCAGTATGACCGATTGGCCAAACATGGGACAATAACAAGCCGCATTATGGCCGTAAACGGGCTAGAGTTGGAATCGTACGTTCATGGGCCGACCATAATGGGCCATCATTAATAGGCCGTATTTGATGACGCTATGAAAACGGCCCAACGTATTAATGGACCACAAACGGGCCGACTGTAACCACAGGCTGAATTTGGCCCACAAGCAGAAAATGACAGTAACGGGCCATAAGTAAACGAATGCTGGAAATGAGCCCAAGAATAAATGGGCTCTGAGAAGGCCGAAAGATAACATGGGCTGGAAACGGCCCAACGGAATAACGGGCCATTAATGGGTATAAAGTGATACACTGTTCATTACGGGCCAGTTTCACCACGGGCCGTTAATGGGTGTAAAGTGATACACTATTCATTACGGGCCAGTTTCACCACGGGCCGTTAATAGGCCAAGAGTTACATAGGGCCTCATATGGGCCAAAAGACGTCATGGGTCATACATGGGCCAGAAGTGAAAACGGGCTGGAATCATATTGGGTGGCCCAGATGACGCTATTGGGCCTAATTCGGATAGGGCGTAACGGGCCTTGGGTTAGCGGGCTATAAATGGGTTATATGCGAACATGCTGTTAACAGGCTTTACATGGGCAGGCCCGCCACCTTTTGACCAAGTCAAAAGGGCCGGCCTTTTCACAGGAATGGGCCTCTGTTGGGCCGTGCCACGTGTCGACGTATCATAGGCGCCTTCTGTCCAATGAGTGGATGACATCTGCCCCAACGATGAGCCGACACGTGTTTCCTCCAGCCAATGATGATTTTACACGTAGAAAATCCCCATTGGCGGGGCTGTTAATGGGTTATCGGATCCAAAACCTGACCCGGTAGCTTAACGGCATTCCCTTACAGTGGATGCCACGTGTCGGTCACCCTTGACGAAAGCACTTCTATGACGCGGGATTTATCGTCATGGAAGTGGACACTTCCGTGATGATAATTTTGGTAATGTCATGGAACACTTCTACGACAGCACAGGTATGACTATCTTGATTATGTCATAAAATCGTCATGGATGTACATGCATGACAAAAAACGCAACCTACTGTGACAAACACGTATCATCACGGAAGTGTATTTTTTGTAGTGCTACTATGTTCTCAAGAGGCTCGTGGAAGAGCTTGATGCAATACATTCAGCAAATCATGCGGATGCTGACGAAAGGATGGCTGAAGAGGACGCTAAAATTGAAGATGACCTTCATTATTATGCAGCTGAAATGCTCAACGCCGCCATTGAAGCCAACCAATGCAAGCAGGGTGATAGCCAATCAATGGAGCAGCGATAGCAAGAGACGATGAAACTACTATTGTTTTCTGAAACAAAGGGTAGGAAGAAAATTACTGCGGCAAAGAAAAGTGACAAGAGAGCTCAAATAAAGGAACCACCTACAAGAAGAGTCGTCGTGCTCGATGAGAACGGAGTGCCACTTGGACACAGGAAATGTAGTGTGTGCAACCAGGTTGCGGGACACAACAAGCTGACCTGTCCAACACTCTTGGAAAGAAACAATGATGAGGAGGTCAAGCAACCCAAATCTCAAAAACAGCAGCCCAAAGTTATGGAACAAAAGAAGGGATCACACCCAAAGAAAGCAAGCAGCAGACTTTGTAGCATATGCAAGAAGTATGAACCACATAATGCAAGAACATGCCCGAAGCGCGCAGATGCTGAAAATACAAGCAAAAAGACAGATAAGAAACATAAAGCAAAACCTAGAGCCATCGACAAGAAAGTTGTGGAAGATGAAGAGGAAGACGAAGATGAAGACATTGTCAAAGAAGAGGAATACGAAGAGGAAGAGGAAGACGAAGAGGAAGAGGAAGACGACGATGAAGAGGAAGAGGACAATGAAGAGGAAGAGGACAATGAAGAGGAAGAGGACGATGAAGAGGAAGAGGTACATGTCAAGCAAAAACCTCTACCACCAAAGCCTAGGAGGAGCGCAAGGCTGATGAGCAGTTAGAATAGGTCAATTAACACAATGCAAACTTATGTCATGTCAATGTGCAGAATATTATGTCATCCCATGGTAATATACACTATGAAGTTCAAGTAATATTACTGCAGAAGTCCTGGTATGTTATGAGAGGAAGTGATGTGCTAGTGATGTACTACATGAAAGTGCAAGCAGTAATAAATTGAAAAACATACACTGTGAAGTTCAAGTAATATTACTGCAGAAGTCTTGGTATGTTATGAGAGGAAGTGATGTGTTGGTGATGTATTGCATGCAAGTGCAAGTAAGAACAAAACATGAAAAACATACATTGTGAAGTTCAAGTAAGCTTACTGCAGAAGTCCTGGTATATTATGGCAGGAGGTGCTCGTGTTGTATTCCATAAAAGAGCAACTAGCAAATAATCATACAGTTTTGAAGTTCAGGTCAGCTTACAGAACAAGTTCTGGTATATAAAATCGATGTAGGAAAAAAACATGCTTAAAAAAAGTTTCACCGCATAAACGAAGGTTAGCAAGCCTAAGACAACACGTTCAAATGTGAAGTTCTGCTTGGATACGTGTAGAAGTTCATGTACAATGCCGACAAAAGATAAAGAAACGTCAACAATATTCCTGCACAAAGTTACAGCTGAAATACATTCGCACTTGAAAAAACACAAAAAACAAAATATAGATTCTATGCAAAAGCATACATATTGGTTGGGTTGAAAATTACCAATACATTACACAACACAGAATATCCTCTCCATCTGAAACTAGCAGCCCAGCCACATCTCAAAGCAGAATTTCAAGTCTACGATCATATGTTGGGGCCCAAAAATAAACAACACAAAAAAATCAAGCAGTTCAACCAAAACCGAGGGAGAAGTTCAGGTACATCTGTTGGGGCAAAAACATTCAACACATGGATACTGAAAAACGACGCAGTACATTGAAATTCACAAAGCCAAATCATTCTTCACACCAAATACATTTGTCCACAATATCATAAGTAATAGTGTTGCACCTATAGATACACAAATCACTAAAACATTCTTACAACCAAATCTTTACGGAAGTGTTCCAATCATTATTAAACCTAAAAATCTATGTGAAATCAAATCTACAATGAAACTAATGCTTTGAATTCATGGGCCAAAGGACTGGATCTCTTTAGGGAGCTCTGAACGCATGACTTTGTTCTTCTCGCTAAAAATCAGAGTGTGCATGAACTCAGCCTTCCAGTCATCTGCAGGAGCCTGCAAACAAAGAAAGGTGAAACAATGGTTTAGTGACGGATATATAAAACCACAGCAGGAGCGTCTCAGCAAAAGTACACAAGGAAAATCAAAGGATGATGAGACAAGAACAAAGACATAACATACTTCCACATCACCAAAATCTTCTACAATCTCATCGCCATCGTATGAAGAGCAGAACTTCACGACAAAGAAACCACAATCATTATTCTTCTACTTCTGAACATCGATGAAGGCCGGCCTCTTTGCAATAGTCACCAAGTTAGGCTGCTTGCTCGCTTTGTATGCAGCCTTGCCGTACACCTCCTCAAGCAACCCAACAAATCTCTTGATCTGCTAGAAATAACAAAATTAGATGAAGTCAAAAACATGTTAACCAAAATAGTTAAGTTAAGGTACATAAAAAGCGACACTTGCATAAGATCCACCTAAACAAATAGCAAAAGTTCAACTTCCAAATCATAGTCAGTTCAATCAGTATTACCAAAAAACAGAGACAACAACATATTTTGTCAACACAAGGCATAATAAAATTCGTGTCAAACAAGAGAATGTGAAAGGAGGTTCAGGCTAAGAAACACTCACGATATTTTGACAGTCCCCGTGTGTCGTGGATTTGTCACGGTAGATGTGCTAGTGTCAGGACTTAGTCGCGAGGCCAATGCATCTATTTGGTAGCTTGAGAGGGGTTGAGCGGAATCGAGAGACGCAACACAAGACAGGGATTTAGACAGCTTCGGGCCCCGGGAAACATCATCCGGTAACAACCCTACATGCTGTTTGAGGCTAGGTCTCATTATCATCACGAGGGAGTCGCCATAAACCGGCTCTCCTCTTTGTGTCTAGCCCTAAGATTGATTCTTCTTGCTTGTAGCTTGTCCTCTTTTGGGAGCCCTGCCCCTCCTTATATATGTTGAAGGGGCGGGTTACATGTGGAGTCCTATTAGGATTAGGACTAGTCTATCTCTAATATAAACCGGATACAAGTCCTGGTCTTAACTCCTTGTAAGGTAAATATTCGTCATGCCTTTCCCCTTAAACTGGCCCACCATAGTATGAACCGACCTTCATGAACCGCCCGTTGGGCCACCGGGTCTTGTCGCTCCTCTGACCCGCCTGCCGGATTACCAATGAATCATAAACCGCCAGGTCCAAACGGGTCACCAGTGAATCATCAAGTCTCAACTGGGTCTCAAGTAAACCGCCAAGTCCGGCCGGGTTATACTTCCGACCGGTTTATGCCGCGGGGTATATCCCCGACATTAGCCCTCAAGTTTAGCTTGGATTTATCCATGGTAAACTTATGCTGCAAAATAAACACAAGAACCAATTTGACAGGTTGTGCTCTAGATTAAGAATTCTTGTAGACAGGCACCTAATCATCCTTAAATCCTTGTCATTTCCTCCTTCTAGAAAATCCGGGTCAATAACCAGCCTCATACTCAAATTGCTGACATTGGTTTCTCATAGAAAAATATTATGAAGAATAATCCACTTGAGTCGGCTTCCAAAGCACCGGTTTAAGAAATATAGGTCTTGAAATACTCATCTGATATTCAGCTGGTTTGAAGATATAAAACTTGCCGGTTTAATATTACCAAAATTGCCGGGTTATAAAAACTGATAATTTCGGGTCATGATTGTTTCCAACACCGGTTCATGATTGTTGCCAACGCCGGTTCATGATTGTTGCAGACACCGGGTCATAATGATTGGCGACGCAGGGTGAATAATTGTTGGTGATGCCAGTTTATAATTGTTGCAGGCACCAGGTCAATCTGGTTAGCTCAAAACTGAAATTTAAAAGATATTTCTCCCTTATATCCATATTACCTGTAGCCCCCAAGTCTTGAACAGAACAAAGTGATGATTTGAGACTTGCTTCCATACAATTACTGCCACTTTGAAGAAATCCATGTTGCTCATCTCTGTCACTAGTAAAAACTGAAGACTCCATATATGTAGCCCCCAAGTGTCGGGTTGTCATGCTTGCAGCAACCTGGGACTTGTAATTGCCTTATACTCATAAAAACTTCAACAGTGTAGCCCCCAAGGGCCGGGTCATTATGCAATAATGAGCAGGGACTTTATAAATATGATCATGTAAACTTGAGCAGTGATGTGCAGCCCCCAAGGGCCGGCTCATTATGATATGATGAGTCGGGTCTTCAATAAGATGAGCAAAAAATGACTTTGCATTAGCCCCCAAGTGTTATGGTGCATGCTTGCAGCGACATGAGACTTGCATATTTGATATAATCTTAAGTTGAATAATGTAGCCCCCAAGTGCCGGGTCATAAGCCTGCAGCGACTTGCGACTATTCCTTCAATTGTAAAATAAATCAAATCCTTTGATAATATAATAGACATTGCGCTAAAGCGACTTTGAAAACCTTAATCATAATACTGGTTTTTGATAACCATAATAAAATCCAGCCATGTTGGCTATTTGAAGATTTGAATAATATAATCCAATGATTTATGAGCGCATGATTCCAATGACGCAATCCAAATATATACTGGCGACTTATAGTCAAAAGCCAGGCCGGTTTAACAAACATCGGATAATTTCTCATCATATACTGGCGACTTATTGTCTTAAAGCCAGGCCGGTTTAATAAACACCGGATAATTTATCATCATACTGGCGACTTATAGTCAAAAGCCAGGCCGGTTTAACAAACACCGAAATTTATCATCATACTTTACTCAACCTGTTTCTGCATACAACAAGTTTAAAGTGTCCTAGCGGTTTACCGCCGGACGGGTCATAATGCCCAACATATAACTTGGGTTTATAACCAAGGCTGCACTTAAAAATATGAAATATATCATACCTGTGACATTGAATCACATCGTTGGTTTACCAACTTTTTGTAGTAAGAGTGATAACCCCAATCTTTGAGTAATGATAACTCCTTTCATATTTGTACCGGTTTATGATAAAACCGTACCGGGTGTGTGATAAACCCCAGATTAACCATATATAATACTGGTGACTTGTAGTCAAACCAGACCGGGCTGATAGTCTCCGGATTATAACTTGATCGTGTACTGACAACTTGTAGTTGAAAGCCGAGCCGGGTTGATAAACACCGGTTTACTCCATAATAGGATGGTAACTTAAAACCAAACCGGGCAGATAGTCTCCGGATTAAGATTTGACCGTGTTCCGCCAATTTGTAATTTGACAGTCGAACCGGTTTAAGAATTTGTCAGTTTAAAAACGCAACAAAAGAAATATTTATCAAAACAAAATTTCAAGCAAAGGCAATGATAAAACCATTTGCAAAAAGAGGCTATTGAGCCGATCAAGAGGCATTACCATGGTCGGACACGACCAAGCCCCCCAAAAGGCGTAGCTATGGTTCGAGTCAGCTAGGTCCCCAAATGATGCTTTGGCATTATGCCGATCAAGAGGTGTAGCTATGGTTCAGGTTCGACCAAGCCCCCAAGTGATGTTGTGGCACTAGGCCGATCTAGAGGCGTGACTATGGTTCAGACGTGACCACAAGTCCCCAAGTGATGCTTTGGCATTACGCCGATCAAGAGGTATAGCTATGGTTCGGGTTCGACCAAGCCCCCAAGTGATGTTGTGGCACTAGGCCGATCAAGAGGCGTGACTATGGTTCAGACGTGACCACAAGTCCCCAAGTGATGTTGTGGCTTTACGCCTATCAAAAGGTGTTGCTATGGTTCAGACACGACCAAAGCCCCAAGTTGACGATGTTGCATTGAGCCGATCAAGAGGTGTGACTATGGTTCAGACATGACCAAGCCCCCAAGTGATCAATAATATGATAAGCCAATAAGGCAGGATACCCATGTTTGAACCGCGCATCATGGCAGCAGGTCCTCTTTGGCACCCTTTAACTATTTGCCAGAGATAAATCCTTCTTGAACCGGATGTCAAACCGGATATTAAGAGCTTCAAAGCTTTATGGGAGACATCTTTCCCTTGAACCAGATTTTAAACTGGAATCTTCATTTTCAGCCGGAAATTTTCTGACGGCCTTTAAACTCGAACTTGCGAGAAGTTAATTCCCTTTTGAACCGGACATTGTTAAACAGGATTTGAGCACTTCAGAGCTTTGTAGGAAAATAGATTTTTCTTGAACCAGATTGTAAACCGGAGTCATTTCTGATGACTTGGAACTTCTTCATCGAGCCGGGATTTTATAACTGTCATATACTTTCTAAGCCGGAAATTTTCTAACGACCTTTAAACTTTCATCAATATAACAGTAGCCTCCGGGACCGGGTTATCCTTCCCTCCATCGTCCTGGGGTTCTTAAATTTGCTGAAACTGGCAAGATTCGCTGAGTCATGTCATCGTAGCCCCCGAGTCTCAAAGGTGACTCGAGGAGTTGGCTTGAGACTCTCCATATTTGACCGTGATATTAACCGGCATAATTTGTATATCATTGGCGTTGATAGCACGATGTGAATCCATAGAAGGTTGAGGTGACTGCGCCGGGCTGTAAATGATCCCATATGAGCCGTGTCAGCAACTCGGCCAATGGTTCCTTCCAACTGGCGATTTGAAGTTAATCAAAACTGTAGTAGCGGCGACTTGTGCGCCTGCCCATTGAACCATCCAGTGCAAACGGCGGTTGCTGATAATTTATCTCCAATTTGAAAGAAAACCGGGCTATCCAAGCTGTGACTTGCTCGTACCCAATAAACAGCTCATGCAGACAAGTGCGGCCCGGTATGTTGATGTAGACCAAGCCGTGAGAGACGGACAGCAAAGACGACCGCGGCTTTCAAAGGCGGCACAGACAGATGAGTCGGCCGCGGCATTGTAAACCGACATGGACGGGCGAATTAGCCACGTCATATTGATGTACACCAGTCTGCAGAATGGCGGTTTGCACATATATTCACTGAGCTTGATGGCATGGTAAGATACTAGCGCATTCATAATGGTTGCGCGAGTTTATACATCCATGACACAGCCATAGCTTTTGCAATGAACAATTGTCCTGCATAAACAATATTGCAGACCAAGGCAAAGGTAAACTGTTCTTTGACAAAAATAATATGTGCTAATAAAATATATTTTAGATGGACATCACCTGATGTGCTAGGCCGGAAATTATTCGCCATCGACTTGATGATCACCACAGTGATGCTAAAATTAATCACGGTCGAGTTAACCATAGGAGCAGACAGATGAGTCGGCCCGGCGTTGTAAGCTGGTGCGGCCGAGCAAGTTGTCCTCCACGTTGTAAGCCGGCGTGGACGCATGAACCGGTGGCCATGGCGGACGGGCGAGTCGTCCGTGGTGTTGTAAGGTGGTGCAGACGGGCGAGTCAGCCGGTACGTTGACATAAACCGGACCACGACACCCTCTCCGTGAAGCCGCGCGATACAGCCGAACGTGCATCCGTGGTATAACACCACCCCTTTTTCTTTTAATAGTTGCCCTGCGTAAAAATATTACAGGCCAGAGTAATTGTTGTCGGATGAATTAACATGTACTGATAAAATACATAGAAACGATAGCACCTCGTATTTTTTGCCGGACGCTCGCGCCGGATAATGCATAGTGCTACTTTTGTTTTGACAAAAGAGTTGATTGGTTCTGTGTCTTGTAATGCCTGAGGTCTCCACATAACCTGGCCGGAATTTTTTGAACCGGAATTTCTGGAACCGGAGTTTCTTGATAATTCGACCGGAACTTTTGAACCGGAACCTCTTGATAATCCAACCGGAATTTTTGATAATCCGGAACCTTTTGAGCTGGAACCTCTGTATAACCCGGCCGAAACTTTTGATAATCCGGAACCTTTGAACCAGAACCTCTTGATAATCCAACCGGAATTTTTGATAATCCGGAATCTTTTGAGCTAGAACCTCTTGATAATCCAACCAGAATTTTTGATAATCCGGAATCTTTTGAGCTGGAACCTCTTGATAATCTGGCCGGAACTTTTTGCTAATCCGGAAGTATTTGATAATTTGGAACTTTTCTGAAGCCGAAGTCGGAACTCTTTGACGACTCGGACAGAACCTTTCGGCGATGCGGCTGGAACCCTTCGGCGATTCGGACTGAACTTTTCGTCGAGGCGATCGGAACTTTTTGATGATTCAGACAGAACCTTTTGTCGAGACGGTCGGAACTTTTTAATGATCCGTCCAGAAATTTCTGACGAACCGGCGAAACGTTTCGATGAGCCTGACGGAACTTTTTCGGCGAGCCGGCTGGAACTCTCCGACAAACCGACCGGAACTTTTTCGTTCAGCCGGACGGAGCTTCTTGATCCCTGAGATAGCGCCCTCCAAGAACTCAACACCACCGTGCGCAGGCCCCATGGTGGGCGCCAACTGTCGTGAATTTGTCAAGGCAGATGTGCTAGTGTCAGGACTTAGTCGCGAGGCCAACGCATCTATGTGGTAGCTTGAGAGGGGTTGAGCGGAATCGAGAGACGCAACACAAGACAGGGATTTAGACAGCTTCGGGCCCTGAGAAACATCATCTGGTAACAACCCTACATGCTGTTTGAGGCTAGGTCTCATTATCATCACGAGGGAGTCGCCGTAAACCGGCTCCCCTCTTTGTGTCTAGCCCTAAGATTGATTCTTCTTGCTTGTAGCTTGTCCTCTTTTGGGAGCCCTGCCCCTCCTTATATATGTTGAAGGGGCGGGTTACATATGGAGTCCTATTAGGATTAGGACTAGTCTATCACTAATATAAACCGGATACAAGTCCTGGTCTTAACTCCTTGTAAGGTAAATATTCGTCATGCCTTTCCCCTTAAATCGGCCCACCATAGTATGAACCGGCCTTCATGAACCGCCCATTGGGCCACCGGGTCTTGTCGCTCCTCTGACCCGCCTGCCAGATTACCAATGAATCATAAACCACCAGGTCCAAACGGGTCACCAGTGAATCGTCAAGTCTCAACCGGGTCTCAAGTAAACCGCCAAGTCCGGCTGGGTTATACTTCCGGCCGGTTTACGTCACAGGGTATATCCCCGACACCATGGAAACTCGTTCGCGACGTTTCCATATTAGCGTAAGGAAGTTAATCAAGGATGTCAATGCTCCCACGATATCTATTCACCACGTACACACTGTAGTGCGCCATTGTGCCAATTGGCTTGAATAGAATTAAGAAAACCTACCAAGAATGAAAGGACCGGTGAACACAAACTATAAAAGCATATGTACTGAAGAACTGGCATGAACAAAATCTTCTTGACAAACTCAGCAAAAGGATGCACATGAAATTAAAAAAAAGCAAGAGTTATGAAAACCTAACCAGCTTTGCGTTAAGAAGGTCTTCTTCCTTGCAAACAAACATTGGGAGGAGACCAGCAGATTTTTTTGCATCAAACTTTGGAACTGTTGCACCGAAGAAATCATACTCCAGGCAGTACTGTGCATTCACAAAAAACACAATTAAAACACCTCCCAAATGCCACTACAACAAAACTAAGGCAAAAAAAGGAGTTAGGGGTGCAAAGAACTAAAACCTGTATGAAGTAGGGACTAAGTACAACCCTGTCAGAACTACTGAATACTCAGAGGTCTCCGGCTTATCCTTCCACAAATTTATGAGATAATACATTATGTCTCCTTCCATCTGCTGCCCTTGACCGAAAAGCGTATAAAGGACACGTCCTGTGAGGTCAATCACATTCGCAGGGATGGTAAACATGCAGTAGCTTGTCCTGTAGAATACAAAAGGATGGTAAAAATATATAGTAGAAGTTCAGGTACAACAACAAAACAGAAGTTCAGATACTATAACTCAAAAGGCAAGGAGAGACATAAAATAGAAGTTCAGATACTACAACAATGGCAATTCAGACAATACAAACAACAAAAGTTCAGACACTATAACTCCAAGGCAAGGGAGAAAATGAATAGAAGTCCACATACTACAATAACAGAAGTTCAGACACAGAGTAGCATCTCTGGCAGCAACAAAGTCAAGAAGAAGAAAACTCACTCAGAATACTTCTCCAAACCCTCTTCACTAAGCACATACTGTTTCAACTTCCGGGCCTCGGATAGATGAGGGTAACTGTATTTTTTAAGGGTGCGACAGCAGAACGCCACTTCAAAGGCAATCTTGATGCTCTCTTGGAGGAAGTAATGTTGCCACACTCAACTGCCGGTTTCCTCCTGGTGATGACAACATTCTTCCCACCTCTACCAGCAACAGCACCAGGGGCACATTTAACATTCTTCGGGTAAGCAATCTTCTCAAAATCATCATCGGACGAAATAAGTTCTGCTTCGGCTGCTTCGACTACATCAGCCTTCCTGGGGCAAGGGTTTTTTGGAGTATCACGAATACCACTAGCCTGCTTCCCCAACTTGGAAGGAATAAGGGTTCGAGGTCTATCATCTTCTATCGGAGCTGTACTCATCGATTCCTCCCTAGGCTGGTATTCCTGTGACCCGAGGAATGAGTAGTGGTAATCGCTCAAGTCCAACGGATCCACTGTTAAAGAAAAAGGAAGAGAAAACATCACATTAAAATACAAACTGAAGTTCAGGAACAACACAATGTGTAGTCCAACTAATAAAGATGACATGGTTACTACTCAAGCTGACCTAAAAAAAGTAGTTGCAGTAAAAAACTAAATGAAGTTCAGGCACAACCAAAGGCACAGTTCAACATAAACCGATGAACTGGAAACCATTCAACTACAGCTAAGAAAACCATAGAAAGGCATCATCTCTGAAGTTCAATTAGAAAAGAAAATGCTCATGTCCAAGTAAGCAATGGAAGGAAAGAAATTACTGAAATAAAACACACAAGCAAAAATAAAAAAGATAGAAATGAAGTTCATGTACAAAGAAAATGCTCCTCTCCTTCTGAAACCAGCTACCCATCCAGATCTCAAGTATAAGTCCAAGTTCAGAGAAAAAAATGAAGTTTAGGTAGAATAAGAGATGCAGTGCAGGTAAGCAGTCCAAGTTCCAAATACTTACATGTGTAGTAGCCAAACAGAGTTTGGAAGTCTGTCTCAAACAGATTAGAAGAAGCGATTGAGTACAACCATGTCTTCCTGATATCCCCGATATTCTCATGGGAATAATTTGCAAGAACCCCGTCATGATACTAATTAACATTCATAAGCATGAAGAATCCGCAGTCGATACTGACATCAAATGCAGTAAAAGAATAGTGTTAGAACAAAAAAATAAAGCCAACGAATAAAACACGTCGCAGCTTAAGTACAACTACAGTTAAAACAGATGTGATAAAGAGATAAAGTGGAACTCATACTTGTTCGCTGCTGGGGCAAATCAATCCAATCCAGAGCGAAATGGTCGATGATAAGAGGACTAAAGGGTGTCTCCCTGTCGTTGTTGGCATCCTTCCAAAGCCTCTTGATGTTGTCGGTCATCCGCCGAAACAGGCGTACCGCACATTCATCGTCTGGTCCATAATAGGAGTCGAGAAGCTGGAACCTTGAATTTCTTCAGGTCAAGAAATATCAAAACCCAATGACCAACACCACCCATGGAATCAGGAATCTCAGGCGGGTCAAAAGTGGGGAAAACAACCTGAAGCATCATAAACACATGAATCATTAAAAACTGAGAATTAATATCAAATGGTACAAAGAAAAAATAAAACAAATATTAACACAGTGGATCACACTGCAAAAACTAATACAGAGGCAAAGAACATACCGAATCATGTGCATCCATGCTATCTGGACCACTCGCATGAAGTACTTCCTCACACGGAAATTGACCTCTGAAAATCTTGTCCTAAAATAATGCAGACAACACCAACATATGAAAAATACAAAAATGAGACAAACAAGTTTTAACTAAAATGGTAAGGAACAAAACAGAAAAGAAATCACTATATGGTTGACTTACACAAACCCAATACGGCAGGATGAGTTTATCCGATCCCTGGTACTTCGCATGTAGACAGTAGAGTGCACACTCAGCCACATTAGATCGAGGCATTCCACGAGGAGCAAAAGATATTGCAACATCTTCAACAGAAGCTTCACACTTCTTGTTTTGGAACATAATCATTGATCTAAAACAAGCAAATAGAAAGTAAAACAAGTTCAGCAGCAGGAACTTAGGAAGTTCATAACACATGTTAGCATAGAAGTTCAGCTATATCACAACAGGCAGTACGGTACAAAAAGAGGCCAGAAGTTCAACACCAGAGAAGTAAAAAATAAGAAGTTTAGGTACATATAGTGGAGAAGTTCAGGTATGAAACCACAGACAATTCACAGGGGGGTTCATGAATGATGTAAAATATTGACCACCTGCACTCACCTCTTGGAACGATTATTCTTAAGCCTAGTTACACTGTTATAAAAGTCATCAACCTTCTTTCAGATGACAGCAAGGTCGCTATCTGCTCACCAAAAAGAAAAATAGCAATTAAGAGCAACACTCAAGCACATACATTCACGACAGTTTCAATTAAGACCAACATTCAAGCACAAATATTCAAAACATAAGCACATCTTAGCTGCTACATCAGAAAAGATAAAACCACAGCATCATAGACATCACAAACACATGCATTACAAAACCTTCACCCACATAGAAAACAGTTTCACTTAACATTCTTTACAACCCACACGACAAACAACAAAATCATAAGTACAACTTAGACCACACAGGCAGTTCACAGGGGATATCATGGACTAACACAAACAACAAAAGCGAAGGGGATGGGGAAAGAAGAGAGAAGCATGCTCCTCTCTTCATGGATCCTTTCCGAGACCAGTGGTAGAACTGGAATGATCAACCTCCTCTCCATAGCTATCGCTTTCAGTATCTTCATCGTCGTCTCTAGTAGACGTTGCAGCGTCGTCAGGAAGGACACCAACAGCAGCTGGAGCAACTGGAGAATCTGAAACAATAAAAACTTTTGGTTGTGCCTGTACAGCATCAACATCAACTGATGGCTCTACTGCATGAGACTTCTCCGGGCTTGTAGCAGCACTACCACCAGTTTCAACAGCGGACTCAACAAGATCTTTCTCCAAAATGATGTCTCCAGTTGTCTTGCCCTGCTCAGCATCAGAAACCTCAGCGCCAATGGACGACTGAGGTTCAGTTAGGACCACCCCGTCGGAGTAGCCGGTGCCTGAGACGGACATGTCTGCAACCTTCTCTGGAGGAACACTAACACCATCATTCTGTTGCTGCAAAAAGAAACAGAAAGTCATTAAAAGGGCTGACTGAACCTCATGCACAGGGGCAGCAAGTCCATCTCAGGGGCAACAAGACAAATGGACAAGAAAAATGGTACCTTATTATCACTACCATGAACCTCATCAACTATTACGCCACTAGCGGGAACAGGTTCATGCACAGGGGCAGCCTCAAGCACAGGAGCAGCTTCATGCGCAAGTAAAACATCCTCCTCAACCCTAGCATCATCATCAACAACCTACAAAAAAATCATGTAGAAGACAAATACCTAATCAGCAGAAGTTCAGATTGCATAACCGGAGAAAGTCAACTATCACAACTGACACATAATGGAAGTCCAAAATACAGTAAACATAGTAGGTCAGATATCAAACTACTCTAAGATACAAAAGGGAACAAAAAAGGGCCAGTCATTGAAGTCATGGAAGTTCAGGTGCTACAGCAGTTGAAGTTCAGGTTCTAAAAACAGAGAAGGTCACCTAGGAACACTAGTGCTAAAAAGAAACTGTTTACGACACATCAAATCAATAACGGTCGCCTATGACTACAGACATTAATAACTGAAAGCTAACATTGAACATTTGTGCAAAGAAATACCAAAAGCCAACATAAACAAACCTCTTTGGTATGCTCCACGTGGCCTCCTTCACGACCCGAACGATCAGAATCCTGCCTCTGAATCTGTCTCACAACAACACTTGCCTCATCTTCAAAAGGCTTGCAACGAGCATCCTGCATTTCCTTGAACAGCCCAACGCTAGTCCGGAGGTGGGAAGTGCTCTAACGAAGCTCTTTAAGAAGTCTAGCTTCAATAGATAAGGCCTCCTTCAAAGACTCAGCATCAAATCCGTGTCCGGGAGGAAGAATCCCATCAACGCGACTAAGACGCTCAACAGCCAAAGGAACATGAGCCAACTCCCCACAAACAGTTTCAAGAAGACTGGCAATCCTAACCAGAGAAACATTGGCAGCTTCAAACAAATTCTTGGAAGAAACGCCACCTGCACCACTTACACGGACAAAAGAACCTCCTGGATCTACAGGGGGGCACCGGTATTAACATCCCGGGAGAATTCAAATCTTGGGGAACTTCCACTCCCTAGGCCGGCAGAACGAGGCATAGTTAGAACAAGACGTTCAATAACCCTAAAGAACACAACCTCAGCCTGTGTCTTCCACTGCATTCAAAAACAAAATTCAACGCGTCATAAAAACAAATGAAGGAACATGGATACAACAATTATACAAGACAACACAAGAAGTTCACGGTAAACTACATAGGAAAGAAATAATGCATAGAAACACTCATAGGCAGTCTCCCAAACACCCAGTTGGCTAGGTCATCATCACCTTTCATGACCAAGTCAGCCGCAGCAAGCTCAAGAAGCTTGGCCTGATCCATGAAATTGATGCGAGGGGTCCTCAAGTCAATATTAGGCGTCTTGCCAATGATAAGGCAGTCCAGATACATAAGAAGCGGCATGATGGCACAGCCTGTGACAGCTTTTCCTCTGCGAGTACCTTGCTGATACCTAACAACAGCACTCCGAATATCGTCAACAACCAACTGGCAGTAGTCCATGTCTGCCATATCCTCAAACACAAGGTTCTCAGCCATTGCTGCGTCCCTAGACACTCGTGTAGACGTTCCAGGGATAACCACCTTCATGAAAACAATAAGGTAAAACACCTGCAGAGCAAGATCATCCTTCGTCTCATCCTTCACAAGTTCAGCGAGGACATTCCGCAAATCCTTTGTCTTGATGTCGTCACTCCTAGCATACCCAAGCTTGCCCTTCAACCTCATAACAGCATCATCAAAACCATCATTCGAGGGCCTAGGGGGGTACGATTACCTTGAGGGAACCCAAAGAGATGGTGAATAGCATCACTTGTAATATGTATAACCTTGTTCGCCTCACCCATGTCCAAAATCATGGTTGAAGGGTCGATCCTCGTGTAGATGTTTCCCATCAAAGGACGAGAAATGTTGGAATCAACCTTCAAGTCAAACACACAACCAAAACCAGCCTTGATAACCCTTGTCTTGTGCCTATGTTGTAGCATTTTTGGACACGTCTTGACCTCTCCTAATGAGCAGCAAACCGTCTTGTTAAAATGTTTCGCCTCACCTCCTCCTTGGCCACCTTGTTTGGGCGCTTTGCCTCCTCTCAGGCCGCTGCACAAGCTGATACTAAAAAAATACATTGACAAGGAAAAAAGGCAGAACAATGAGACACACAACCTTCACCAAAATTCCACTAATGCCTACATACGCACTACATCTGAGAAGTCCAACTATGTCTACATAGGCAGTACAACCATGTATGACCAGAAGTTAACATGCTTTCAAATTGTTGGAAATTTACAAAGCAGAAGTTCAACCATGAATACCAAGGCAGTAATCAAACATGTATCTGAGAAGTCCAACTATGTCTACATAGGCAGTACAACCATGTATGACCACAAGTTCACATGCTTTCGAAAATGTTCAAGATTTAAAAACAGAAGTTCAACCATGTACACTAAGGCAGTAATCAAACATGTATACCAACAAGTTTAGCTAATTTCTTCATGTATATACCCAGAAGTCCAACTATGTACACAAAGGCAGTAATACCATAAAAGCAAAGCACGTCGGCTAATTTATTCGTCTATATGGAGCAGAAGGTCAGCTATGTACGCCAAGGTAGTGCTAAAAACAATAAAACTACAGCAATAGCGACAAATGCTCTAAAAACAGTAAACATGAGACATTCATACCTGATTAGGGGCATCATCTTCGTCATCGTCGTCCTCATCATCAGCATTGAAATCAGCATCATCCTTGTCCTCTGGATTAACACGAGAACGCTTCTTCACACCCTTGTTGACCTTTGCAGGTGGAACCTTGCGCTTCACGCTGCATTTCTTCCCCTTACTAGATGCACCAGCACCAAGAGGGGAAGGTGTAGGCGCGGCAGTGGCAAGCACACGAGGACTACGGCGTGGTGTACCTCCAAGGCCTAGCCCTTCATCTTCAACAACTTCTACAGGCCTTGAAACACGTGGGCTCCTCCGAGGAGTAACTTCAGCAACTACTAACTTCCTCGCAGCGGTCTTCTTGATTTTCTTCTTAACAGGGACAACCGTGCCATCACTGCCACACGACACGTCTTCCTCAACAGTGAGCTCAGCCGCATGAACAGATCCAGCAACATCAGAACCTTTCTCAAGGCAGGCCGCCCTCTTCTTGTCAAAATCTTCTTGCTTCTTCCTCTTATGTTGGTCCTCTAGGAGAAGCTAAAGAGGCACATCCTCGGGTTGCGTGACAGGTTCAGTGCCATCAACAGACTGCGACTGCGTCTCGAACATCTGAGGAGAGCATAAAGGATCCGGAACGGAATCACAACCTTTGACTAACGGAGCCCCCTCCTCCTCAGCAGCAGGGGTTTCTGATAAACCCAACTCAGATAAAACATCGTTGATGGTGTTCATAGCTTCCTCCTCTGCGGACACATCTGCAAGGAACACAATAAAAATCGAAGCAAAAAAATAAAAAAAAAGTCAGGAACAAAAACAAACGACAAGAACAAGCTAAAAAAACATGGCTCAAAACTTTAAAATGAAAAGAAAAGGGGTTTCACATACTAGGTGAAGCAAGAGCTGCAGAAGCAAGATCCTCGAGGCTCGAAAATTTCTCGAGGCTCGAAGCAACCTCGGCAATCACAGTCAAAGGGATAATGGGTGATTTAGCCGCATCAGATATTGGAGCATCAGTATTAACCTTTGAAGCTCCATCTTGATCGCATGCATTTTTTTCAGAACTATTCAACTCATCACCAACTACAAAAAATGCAAGTAAAAAGGCAGCTGAGTTCTAATGCACAATCCTACACCAAAGGGACTTCTACTTTGACAACAATGTCCAATACCAAGAAGTTCAACAATACCTAACAAAGCAGTAAACACAACAAACAAACTAAAAATCTACAAACTAAATACAAAAACAATCTACACCAGAGGGGCTACTACATATAACATGAATGTCTAGAAGTTCAAAGATATATAACAAAGCAGTAAACAAAAATGTGCATACCAGAAGTTCTACCAAATTTCATTATAAACAAACAATAATTAAAACCAGAAGTTCAAGTATGTGACCCAAGCAAGTAGCACATAAAAAAGATGTAGCATGACCACAAAATAGTACTTCACATGCAAACTAAATATAAATACCATCACCATGATAACAAAAAAAACAAAGATATACACTACAAATATGAAACAACTGGGAAGTCCAACAACACTTGGTGACATAGTTTTACCTGCAAAATCATCAACTACAAAGTAAGCAAACACTATTCTAACTCAAACTAATGGTAAAAAGTATACACATGACCTTTCCTGGAAGTTCACACTATTAAGAATGGCAGTCCAACATGAATATTAAGTGAAGATATGGGCAGACATATATAAGAATAATGCTATTTAAAATACAAGATACAACTACATTAAGATACCTGGAGAAGGTTTTGAAGCCATGACAAAACAACAGCCTTGATGAATGCAACTCCAAACACTAGAACAACCTGCTAAAAATAGGGGATTGATTGCATATAGTTAGCAAGTACAAAATCATACAACGAAAATACAAAAAGAAATTGAATCAAACCCTAGAATGAAACAACCAGAACATACCAACAAGTATAAAAAGATGAACAGTAGCATATCTAGGCAAGCACAAACAAAAAAAGAATCCATAAACTATCTAGCATGCGAGAGACACCATATAGACTTCGAAATCAAAAAAACTAAAACAAAAAAAGATACATCAGATCCAGCATCACACCACACCCTCTCTTGCATGCATCTGAATGCTAAAATCAAGAAAGTGGAAATGAAATCCACACAAGCCTGAAGGGACAAATAGGACACACAAGCATCACATAGACAAATCTGACCACAAGGGAATGCAATCCACCCACCACACGCATAAGAACCCTACCTAATCTACCACCAAACCATCAGAAGAAGGGGGTAGAGAGGCAGACGCGAGAGCACACATGAGGCGGACTCGACAGATCTGGCGAAACTAGAAGCAAGCATTAGGGCGGGGCAACACTTGTACCTCTCCAAACGACCCTCGCACGCACGAATCCGCGCGGTTCTTCAACTCCCCACGACGCCACGCACACCTTGCAACCACGCATGCAGTTGCCGCCCTCGCTTTGGAGCAGGAGAGAGCGGGCTGGGCGAGGGAGAGCGGGGCGTGGGGGAGAAATAGGAGCGGGGGCGTGCGCCGGTTACTCCACTCATGAGGGCAGGGGACATGCGCGGAGAAATTGGGAGGAGTTGCAGGTGACGAATGCAGCAGAGCAACGGAGAGGGGGGGAGAGCGAGCGACAGGGGAAGAGGGGTTTTCAGACACATGGTGGCAACGGAGATGGTCAATTAATGCCTCTCTGTCGTGGGACTTGCAACACAGGAGAAATTACAGTTTTACGCCCTCAACAACTAAAAAAGTAAATACATCTATAGATAAATGAATGCACCATTTGAATGCATCTATTATAATGAGATAAGATCACACAACAGCACTGCTGATATCCTCAAAACCAAAAATAGATGGCAAAAATACACTACCAAAGGAAGAAACATACATACATAAGTATGCACCTAAAAAACAAGAGAAAAGAAGTTCAAAAAATAATGAACAAAAGTTCAAGTACTCTAATAAAAGAAGTAAAGGAATAACAACAAATAAACCAAAAGAAACAAAAAGAAGAAGTTCAAGTAGAAAAACAGATGAAGTTCATATCCAACCCTAAAAACCCTAAGATAGATAGTGGGGTCAAGGATGTGGCGGACTCGCCTCCGCATGCGACGACGCAGCACGCCGCGTCGTCGCCTGCTCCGGCTCGTTCCTATCTCAGCCTCGCAGGGGGAGGGGAGGGGGGTCCCTCCCCCCTCCCCCTGCTCGGCCTCGCGCTACCGCACTGCTGCGTGCTAGTATTTGACATGACACAATGCGGTTATTCTGTTTCCACCCCCACCGCACGCACCCTAAACCCTAAAAACCCTAAGATAGATAGTGGGGTCACGGATGTGATGGACTCGCCTCCGCATGCGATGATGCGGCACGCCGCGTTGTCACCTACTCCGGCTCGTTCCTGTCTCAGCCTCGCAGGGGGAGGGGAGGGGGGTCCTGACCCCCCCTGCTCGGCCTCGCGCTAACGCACGCGGTGCGCTTGGTTGACAGGCGCAGTGCGGACATTCTGTTTTTCCAAGAATAGGTCGCACGCAACCCCAGAGCCACACCCCTAAGATAGACAGGGAGGCACACGGGGTGTGACAGACTCGCCTGCGCATGCGGCGCCGCGGCACGCCGCGTCGCCGCCTGCTCCGGCTCGTTCCAGGCTCAGCCTCGCAGGGTGTGGGGAGGGGGGTCACGACCCCCCTCCCCACCCCCCTGCCCGGCCTCGCGCTAACGCACGCAGCGCGTTAAGTACATGGAATACAAATAGCAAATACAAATCTATAGTCAACCAAAAAATGGGGGGCCCAACCCCCCATACCTTACAATAACAAATAACCAAATGAAGGTTAGGCAAAAAAAGGAAAAGCAGAAGTTCACGTATAAACAACATAGAAGTCCAGCTTTTACAACGACCCTTAGATGATATAGAAAAAGTGCACACATACTTGGGCTAAATCCCATGATTTCTCACGAGATAGAAGTCTAAAAAGAACGTCTGAAGAATTAAAATTACAAAAAAACCAAGAAAAAGAAAATATAGAGCACCATGCTCCTTCGCCTTGCAAATGTGGAATGCAATGTGGTAAACCAGAAGTTCAACCATTAATAAAAAAGAAGTCCAGCTTCTACTGAACATAGTGGCTGATAAAAAAACTATCCCAAAAAGCATAGATTAAAGGAAAAAAGGAGGATGCATGTGCCTATGGTCCAGCTCCACAGTTACACACATGACGACAGTCAACAACATAAATACATACTTGATTTTTTATACAACAACAGCAACACACTAGATCGTATTGCCTCATCTCCTAAAAGCATGCGTAAAAAGAGCACAGAAGTTCAATTACAAATGTTATAGCAGTCCAGCTTGTACAACAGAACGTAAAATGTTTGAAAAAACAACCCCAATCAAATTTAGTTCCCAGATTTAATCATTTGGGTCAATTCCAACACGTCAACAGCCCTTTTCGAAAGTCGTCATACTCCAGATAAAACATCAAAAAATGATCCGCCATCAAGCTGTCCGCTCGAACAATGAACCACACACGGGAGGCAGAAGGTCCAATCCACATTTTTGGAATGAATGATCCAGCCAAATCAAATTACAACGCGGGAATGATTCAACTGCCAGTTCGAACGTCATCATGCTCAAGATAAAACAAGAAAATGATTCTCATCATATTGTCCCACGAACAGAGAACCACGATGGGAGACAGAAGATCCAATCACCGGATTTTGATTTATATGAGCCTGCTTAATCAAATTAACAACATTGGCAGGATTCAGTCTCACTAATGCACGCAAATCCGCCGCCAATTTCAATAGAAAAACTACAAATCTACAACAATGGCCGAAACCACTCCCGCAGACGAAGAACAGAGGCGGCGGAACACCAAATAGACTTTGTTCGAAAATAACAAACATACAGTAAACTCATACCTAAACCCAATTATCATCCTATTAGAGATCCTAGAACATCCAGTACATGCAACAAAATTGTAACAGACCCACGTTCATCACCGCCCGAGAACAAATCCGCCAACGAGCTAGATTCGAATAAAAACAAGCATTTAGATTCTAAAAAATGTGTCCTCATTACACTTAAATCACAAACAACAAGAATGATCAGAAAAAATCACGATAGAAGGCACGGTTGCGAAAAATGTGTCCTCATTACACTTACTCAGGCAGTTCAGGTTGTGATCAGAATATTATTCTGATCCCGTGATCAGAATAGTGTATGTATATATATATAGTGGAAGGACTTGAGGGTTTTGGAGTTTGATCTTTAAGCATAGGGAGAAAGAAACTCATCATGAATCCTCATCGCCTTTTGATAGCATCGGCATGCCCATGGACTCAATGTGATCTTGGATCACTAAAATAAAAAAGGGGAATCCTTTGGCTTGGCCAAAACTTGTGTTTGATGTAAGTTGTAGGGTCCCTTCTATTCCTTTGTTTCACCCATAAGGAAATTTTTCAACTAAAAAAACTTAAGGAACTTTTCCTAAAATAAACTTGTAGGAGGCATTAGTTCCTTGAGATATGTTGACATTAATTACCAAAATCCACCAAGGGGATTAGATGCACTTTCACTTTATCATGTCGATAAATCCCATTCTCTCTCTCTCTGTGTGTGTGTGTTCATCAATTTGATAGCTAGATGGTAATTTTGCATGATTATTTATATTATAGTTTGCTCTTTATTATTGATATTTTCCACATTACTTCTTGATTCTAATGGATTTTTTCCTTCAATTTGCATGAAACAAACAAAGGGGAGAATTACCATGAAATTACCGCACAACAAGAAAATAGGAGCTAAAATGTGTGAGAAGAAAAGGCAATTTTCTGGAGCTCCAAACATACCAAAAATTATTTTTGGAAGAAAGAAGCCAGGAGCGAGAAGATATGTCAGAGGGGGCGCATAGGGGCTCCACGTGCCCACCGGGTCGCGTGGGCACCCTATGCACCTCCTTCTAAAGCCCTTCAGCCTATATTTTGCTCCTAACCCAAAAATCACTAAGACCCCCTCTACATTCATTTGCTCATTGACAATGAGCCACTTGATATTTCTTATTGAGTTCTTCATTACATTCCCTTCATGGTGCTATGATACGTCCATTTTGCATCATGTTTTCTTATTGTTATTTATGATGTTTTTATCCATAATAATGCTTTTTGGAGTAATTCTAATGCCTTTTCTCTCATAATATGCAAGGTATACACAAAGAGGGAGAATTCTGGTAGCTGGAAATCTAGACCTGGAAAAGCTACGTCAGGCTACCTATTCTGCACAACTCCAAACAAGCTAAAACTTCACAGAGAATTTTTACAGAATATATGAGGAATATTAGAGCAAATAAGTACCAGAGGGGGCCCACCAGGTGGGCACAACCCACCTGGGCGTGCCAGGGAGCCCAGGCGTGCCCTGGTGGGTTGTGCTCACCCAGGCCCACCTTCGGTGCCCATCTTCTGGTATATAAGTCATTTTGACCTAGAAAAAAATCAGGAGAGGACTTTCGGGACGGAGCACCGCCATCTCGAGGCGGAACTTGGGCAGGAGCACTTTTGCCCTCCGGCGAAGCGATTCCGCCGGGGGAACTTCCCTCCCGGAGGGGGAAATCATCATCATCACCAACAACTCTCCCATCTTGGGGAGGGCAATCTCCATCAACATCTTCAACAACACCATCTCATCTCAAACCCTAGTTCGTCTCTTGTGTTCAGTCTTGTTACCGGAACTATAGATTGGTGCTTGTGGGTGACTAGTAGTGTTGATTACATCTTGTAGTTGATTACTATATGGTTTATTTGGTGGAAGATTATATGTTCAGATCCAATATGCTATTTAATACCCCTCTGATCTTGAGCATGATTATCATTTGTGAGTACACTACAAAAAAAGACACTTCCGTGATGATACGTGTTTGTCACAATAGGTCACATTTTCTTTCATGCATGTACATCCATGAAAATTTTATGACAGAATCAAGATAGTTGTACGTGTGCTGTCGTAGAAGTGTTCCATGACATTACCAAAATTATCATCATGGAAGTGTCCACTTCCATGGCGATAAATCACGCGTCATAGAAGTGCTTTCATCAAGGGTGACCGACACGTGGCATCCACCGTAACGGGACGCCATTAAGCTACCGGGTCCGGTTTTGGATCCGGTAACCTGCTAACAGAATGACCAATGCCGATTTTCCATGTGTAAAATTCTCATTGGCTGATGAAACCACGTGTCAGCTCCGCATTGGCACGGGTGTCACTCATCCGATGGGCGAGATGCGCCTATGATACGTTGACACGTGGACCGGCCCAAAAGTGGCCCATAAAGATGAAATGGGCCGGCCCAACTAAAGGCCCACAAGATTTAGCGGGCCATAATGGGCCGGCCCAGCTAAAGGCCCACAAGATTTTGCAGACCATGATGGGCCGGCCCAGCTAAAGGCCCAACATTCTCAGTTAAGGCCCGTACGACTAGTGTTAAATCGGCCCGTCAATGGCCCGTCCTAAACTTGTCATCATTGCGGCCCATGGTCACTTCTGGCCCGTTAATTTGGGACGAATTATGGCCCAGTGTGTTTCCAGCCTATTAAAGGTCCTGCTTCACTTGGGCCCATTTATAGGCCATTGAAACTTTCGCCCCATAAACGACCGTGAAGGATATGGGTCATATTCGGCCATGTCTGACATTCGGCCTGTTAGAGGCCCACTACATATTTGGGACACTTTCATCCTGTTGTGACTTTAGGCCTGTTAACGTCGGACGAAATCCATGGGCCATATGTGGCCCAACGCCACATTGGGCCTACAAATGGCCCATATAAAAATGACACTAATCAAGCCCGACTGAACTTCCGGCCTGTTAAAGGCACGTGTAGTAGGTCGGCGCATTTACGGCCCGTCCGAATTTCGGCCTGTGGACGATCCGCATTGTAAATGGGCCACCATTTCGGCCTGCTAAGACCAGTGGGTTATTTGGCACAATCACGACCCAACCTTACTTTCGACCTACTAAAGGCCCATGTTTTTTATGGGCTCGAGATATTTACACATGTAAACGACCTATTATTACTTAGGGCCCAAATTATATTTAGGCCTATTAAAGGCTCACTATGGGCACAGGCCTACCGGAAAAATATGAAAGCTTATGCTGATTTAGGCCCAGATATTTTTAGTGGGCTACATGCATATTTCGGCCCAGAATCGTTTTTAGCCCAATTGGAATGGGCCCGACGAATGTTGGCATGTTGGGCTCCTACGAAGCTTTCAGCCGAATACATTACTAAGATAAACCTACACTATACAAAAATAGCATCGTAATTACTGCAACCTTTGGCAGCATCATAAATGTTGTATCACAACAAAATAAATTCCAACCATACAACAAAAGGCCTATTGGCATAAAGTTTACAGTCCTTGCAGATAAAAGCACCATCATCTGTATAGAAGCACAGATCATTTGACCTGAGTGCTTATGTTTCAGGCTGTAGAATCTGATGGAGCAGCACGACCTTCCCCTTTTTTCCGCCATTGCTCTTGAACAACGAAGCAAATGTTTGATATTATGGTTTCAAAACCATTCATATCTTCACCACATTTGTCAACCACTATTTTTGTTTCCGACACAACGTCCATTAGGGATTGGACTTGTGTAAGGAGCACAGATATATCACTCTATCTAGCTGAAAGATTTTGTTCAGTATGCGATTTGGAGGAGGTTACCTGGACAACCAACCCAGAATTACGTAGGAAGGTGTTTTTTGCACCGTTAGTTGAGAGATACTGACGCACTGCGACAAGAGGTGACATTATGCCTGTGGTAGCCTCGTCACCTCCAGGTTGTAGTGGTTGTTCAATCATTTGTTCCATAGCTTGCTGAAAGTTCGAACTTGTAGATTAGTGTACCAGGTAAGTTACTAATGAGACAAAAACAAACAAAGTAGGTTTCACGTTTATACATAACTTACTTTGGTGAACTACTGTAATACATTAGCATGTATTGTAGTGCCAACTACATAATGAAATCACTTTCGGAACATATGTCCATGTAGCATGCCTACTGTATTGTCTATTTCCTCACATTTGTTGACATCTAAGGATAAAGAGACATGGTTTAAAGTAGGATAAAGAGACATCATTCATATCATGGGCAAACAGATATAAAACAAACAGGCTATTGTATCATTGTGTGCGCACGTGGACATCACAACTAGATTACAGATCAAGACCAAAAGAATATCCTTCATCTCTTTTAAACCATGTAAGGTGAAATGATATGTTAAGACAACTGTGTATAAAAGTGAACAGAGTAACTGACATTGGTTGCAAACGAAGCAGTTAAATGAAGACATCATAGTACCAATCAGTTCAAAGGCAGGAGGAGTAAGGACTTACAACAGCGGCCTGAACTGGTGTGCTCATGCCCTTCATCTTGTTGGTGTGGCAATTCTTGAAGATTTGCACTGCATTCGGTTCAGGTTCTTTTTGGTCCGCACGGGTTTTCCTCTGTATTTGGAACAAGTCAATATAGATACGATAATATGGCACAGGAAAAAGAAGGAAGTAGCAGCTATTTACAAGAGCCTTGCAGTGTGCAATATAGCTACGAGATCCTGTTGTCTATTGGAATTTCACTTTAGAACGGTTGGTCTTGTTCTTCAAACAGTTAGCCTAGAAGAAGATGCACTTGTAAGGCACATACATAAATACAAGTTCAATATGTGGTTTGATCAAATACATATACCATACCTGATACTTTGGATCAGACCAATGTTTAACAAGGGCTGCCCAGTCTTCATCTGTAATATATTCCACTGGAGATGTTTGGGTGATTTCATTGTTAGCCTTGCCTTCAAAGTGAGATTTTCTAAGGTGGTACCGATACTGTCGCAGAGCAGACTGAAAAACATGAGTGCATGCTTGTTTAGCTACATCATCTTTCGGATCCAACTTGAACCTCATCTGTTGAAAAAAGAATGTGAGTCTTATTAGGAGGAAGCTAGAAAGTATGGCACAGAGCAAGACATTATTACAAATTGCGATGAATAACATTACTTACAGATAAATGCTCAAGGAAGGTGTTAAACTGGGTATTGTCTTTCTCATTCCTATACTGGATCCACGTTGGGAGGATAAATGCATGACATCTAACGGCAATGGCTGCCTCTGATACTAACTTGGCTGACTCTGTAGCATCACGTGGCCTTTTTAAACCTGCCGCAAAATGGATCTCCATTCTTCCTCCTTTAGATTTTGTTAATCTGTCAAGCATTATGCCCGATGTTTGTTTTCGCTTGCGCCATGGTGCTAGTTCAACAACGAATATGGAAAGTGTTAGTGCACATCAAACTGTGAGAGTACATATAAAGGAGCATGCAACTGCAAGGTACCGTCTTGGTGTTGATGCTCATGAGGTTCATCTAATCTTGCCAAGTCTTGTTGTGTCAACAGTGCTTCAGAAGTAGTGTTAGGTGTGAATGCAGCTTGGGAACTGGCTAGTTCTAGAGCAAGCGAACGAGTAACTCGTTGAGATGCTGGTACAGTTGAAGCGGATGCTGCAGCTGGTGGAGCAAGTGATACTATGTTTGTAGATTCAGCCGGTGGACTTGGACCTTCTACTGCACTATAAGTACCAGCAAAATCTCGAGGACAGATCCTTTTCCCTTTCACCCGACGAGTAACACCATTCCCTACTATATTCTTTTCCTTGCTCTTTTTTGACTTTGCCATGTCAAGGCATACCCACAACACAAAAGAATAAAATGGCTCTTCAAAACTCATTGATGCATGATATAGACAAGCAATACTTTGATGTAAGACAACTGTATGAGGATGGAATATCTAAGAAAAACAGGATTGCGTGACATATTCACAGCTATGATGTGTAAACTATGCAGAAGGATTTTCAAGAAAATAGAAGTAATGCAAGCTAGACACCATATGAAAGATGCAACCAATATCACGCTGCCTAGTTAAAAGTGTCATTTCAAAAAATTAGAAGCAGTACAACGTAGAAATAAATGCAAGATGCAACCACTATCAAACTGGCATGTTAAAAGCATCCAATCATGAGTGACTTATGCGGGATACACAATAGGAGTACTTTGATGTAAGAACATGGTATGATTGATAGATGCAGTGTATTCTAGACACAGAAAGGCATCTCATATGCACATGTATAACATATAAACTCAGCAGGTGCAATTTAATCAAAATAGAAGAAATATAGGCTAGACAACATATGCAACATGAAACCAATTATCAGACTGTCAACTTAGAGCAAGCACCTGCGATGGTGGAGTACGGAAGATGAACTCATCATGTAGACTTGGGACTTCAACTTCATTAGCAGTAGTAGTGGCAAATCTAGAGAGTCTCTGTTTGCGTCGGTCCGGAGGACCGCCAACATCCCCTAACTTACTCTTTTCCTTCCTATTTTCTGATATTGCCTTATGAAGTCAAAACCAAAAGAAGATGAATAAAATTAGCTTTGCATAACTGGTTGATGCATGATATAGACGAACACTACTTTGATGTAAGGCAAGCGCGGGATAGGAGGATGGAATATATACAAAAAAATACAACATTGCATATTCAGACGTCTGATAGGGGGATGGAGTATGTATGAAAAACAGTAAGAAGAAGGCATTTCAACAAAGTTTGAAGAAATGGAAGCTAGGCACCATATGAACATGCAACCAATATCACTATCAGGTAAAAAGTGTCTCGTCGTAAGTGCCATTTCAAGAAATTAGAAGTAGTACAAGCTAGAAGACAATGCAAGATGCAACCTACATAACACTCCCAAGTTAAATGTGTCTTATGGGTAAGTGATCGTTGCAGGTATAAGTTGTAAGCTACGCAGATGCAATTCAAGAATATCAGAAGCAATACAAACTAGACATCATATGGAACATGCAGCCACATATAACAGTTCCAAGTTAGAGCAAGCACTTGCGATGGTGGAGTAGGGGAGATGTTCTCATCATCTACACGTATGTTCCAGAAACAGGAACATGTGTCATATTCACAGGCATTATGTGTAAAGTAAGCAGATGCAATTCAACATAGTTAGAAGCAATACAAGCTAGACATCATACGCAACATGGAACCACATATAATAGTGCCAAGTTAGAGCAAGCACCTGTGATGGTGGAGTAGGGGAGATGTGCTCATCATCTACACAGCTACGTTCACTGTCTAGCCTTGCGTTGTCTTGCGAATCTTGTTGGGAGGATGGCGGAGTAGAATCTGTAGAGACCCTCCGTTTCAGTTGCTCGGAAGGACCACCATCATCCAATGCCTTAACAATTTCCTTACGCTTTATTGATTTTCCATTGTGACGTCAAACCGACAAGAAAAAGGAATAAAATTTGCTATTCAGAACTCATTCATGCATGATACCGACGAACACTACTCTGATGAAAGGCAAAGTCATGATACGAGGATGGAATATGTATGAAAAATTGGATGGCTTGACATATTCACACCTATGATGTGGTAACTAAGTAGAAGGCACTTCAGCAAATTAGAAGCACTGCAAGCTGGGTACCATATGGAAGGTGCAATCAATATCACTCTGCCAAGTTAAAACTGTCTCGTCATAGGTGGAGTTCATCAAACTAGAAGCACTACATGCTAGACATCATATTCAAGACGCAAACCAATATCACACTACCAACTTAAAGGTGACCCATCATATGTGACTGATGCAGGATACACAAGAAGAGTAGTTTCATGTAAGAACATGGTGTGATAGACAGATATAGTATGTACCAAAAACAGGAAAGCGTGTCATACTCACACGTATCATGTGTAATCTAAGCAGATGCAGTTTACACTAATTAGGAGCAATACAAGCTAGACACCATATGCAACATGCAACCAGATATGACACAGCCAAGTTAGAGCAAGCACCTTGGATGGTGGAGTAGGGGAGCGAAGACTTGGAACTTGTAATGCACTAGCAGTACAAGGAGAATCCATATAGATGCTCCATTTACGTTGTTGCACAGGACCACCATCATCGCCTTCCTTACTCTTTTCCTTCCTCTTTTTTGATTTTGCCCTATCAAGTCAAACCCACAAGAAAAAGGAATAAAATTTGCTCTTCAGAACTCACTGATGCATGATATTGACAAGCACTACTTTCATGTAAGACAGACGCATGATAGGAGGATGCAATATGTATGAAAAATAGGACGGCATGACATATTGACATGTATGATGTATAAAGTGTAAACTAAGCACAAGGTGTTTGAACTAGTTAGAAGCAATGCAAGCTAGAAACCATATGAAAGATGAAACCAATATCACTCTGCCAAATTAAAAGGGTGGCCTAACAAATGTATTTGACCAAAGTAGAAGCAATACTCCCTCCGTTCCACAATGTAGTGCCTATAGATTTTTCTGAAATTCAAACTTTGTGAACTTTGACCAAGTGTATAGAGAAAACTGTCTACATCTACAATACCAAACATGTACAATTTGAAAATACAACTCATTATGTATCCAATGATGTGCATTTGGTATTCTAGATGTGCCTATTTTTCTCTAGGCGTGTCATATTCACATGTATAATGTGTAAGCTAAGGAGATGCAATTTAAGAAATTAGGAGTAATACAAGCTAGGCACCATATGCAACATGTAACCAGATATCACACTATCATGTTAGAACAAGAACCTGGGGTTGTGGAGTAGGGGAGATGAGATTTGGAACTTGCACTACAGTAGGAGTAGCAGGAGAATCTGCAGAGATCATCTGTTTTGGTTGCTCCAGAGGACCACCACCATTCCGTGCCTTCGTCCTTTTAGATTTTGCCTTGTCAAGTAAACATACAGGAAAAAGGAATGAAATTCACACTTCCAAATTCATTGATGCATGATACTGACGAACACAACTTTTATGTATGGCAACCATATCGTAGGAGGATCGAATATGTACGAAAAATACTAAGCAGAAGGCATTTCAACAAATTGGAAGCAATGCAATCTAGACACCATATGAAAGATCCAACCAAAATCACTCTACCAAGTTAGATGTGTCTCATTATAAGTGACACTTCAAAAAATTAGAGGCAATACATGTTTGAAATGATATGCAAGATGCAACCAATATTACACTGTCAACTTGAAGGTGCCTCGTCATAAGTGATTGATGAGGGATACACAAGAAAATTAGTTTGATTAAGAACATGGTTAATAGAAAGACGTAATATGTACCAAAAATAGGAGCGCATGTCATATTCACAGGTATAATGTGTTAACTAAGCAGATGCAATTTACCCTAATTAGAAGCATTACAAGGTAGACACCATATGCAACATGCAACCACATATCACACTGCCAAGTAAGAGCAAGCACCTGCAATGGTGGTCTGGGGGAATTGCGATCATCAACTAGAGAGCTACGTTGACTATCTTCATTTAGCATTGCTGTTTCTTGAGAATCATGTGGGGAGGATGACACTGCACTCTTTAAACGAGTAGCGCGTCTCACAGTAACCCACTGGGGTGACTGTCTCATCATAAGTGATTGATGAGGGATACAAAAGAGCATTAGTTTGATGTACGAACATGGTTAATAGACATATGTAGTATGTATAAAAAACAGGAAGGCATGTCATTATCAAAGGTATAATGTGTAAAGTAAGCTGATGCAATTTAACCAAATTGGAAGCAATACAAGCTAGACACCATATGCAACATGCAACCACATTTGATAGGGCGAAGTTAAAGCAAGCACCTGGGATGGTTGTGTGTGGAAATTGAGATCATCAACTGTAGAGCTACGTTTGCTGTCTCCATCTGCTGGCACTACACCCTTTAGAGCACTGGGATGCTTAGTGCTTATCTTCGAATTACACTGGAGCGACTTCTGTCTTTTCTTTTTTGTATTCATCAACACTGCATCAGAGTCTGAAATATCCATGCATAAAGAACAATAGTGTGAGTATGGGTGAAGTGTGTGTACAAGTAGTATAGTGTAAAGGTAGCAGATAGCAGGTCAGTGAGAAATAAATGACGGGAAACATATGATAGATCTACAACATGCATGGCACATGAAATTATTAGATTCTAGGATTTTGAAATATGAGCACATGGATGGCTGGGAAATGCAGATGCTCCTCCAGCACACCACAACGTGTGCTCCTATGAAAATAACAGTCGACTGAAAACAAATAGGTCATTCCATTTTTCTGCACCATCTGATGTACAAAGAATGGGTAGATCGCCTTCATCTACCTCCAACCAGTCAGTGTTATGATCTTCCTCGAAATACCAGTAACCACCGGCCCAGTCCCCTGCCCCCACCCTCCCCTCGACCTCACCGCACCACCGTGCTTGGCACCGACCCCGGCCATCCCTTCAAGCCCCGCCGACCTACAGATCGGACGCAAGCAGCTCCTGCGCCCCACACCCCTATGATAGACACTGATGTGCTGCTTCCCCAGCAAACAGGTGTACTAGGTGCTCTGCGCGCCTAAGAGGGTGCTGCTTCTTTTGATTGCGATTCAACTGACCCTGAATTGAAATCCAGGCGGGCTACTGACCTCTAGCAAAGGTGAAATAGTAAATGGGAGGAAACCTTGTGCATTTAGTATCACGAAGAAGATGCAGTACGAAGCGCTCAACTAGTTTCTTTCATGGGATGAATACGGTGTGAGCAGAGACGTATGATTTGCATGAATAAGGCAAGAGGAGTACCTCTTTCTGCTGGCAGTGTTGTGTCCTCCTTCTGTTTTTCCAATGATATTCTTGTGGTTCGCTGGAAACGAGAAGTTGTGGAGGATTGTGGAGCCTTGGACGAACCCATGGCCAAGTTGTTAAGTGTGGTGCGGTGGCCGTCTTTCGGCGGCGGGGAACCAGATCCGAGGTGGCGAACAACGGCATAGTGGGAACAGCTCTGGTGCAGCAGACGGTGGCGACAGTGGAGCGGCAGTGGTGAGGCGTAGGATGGTGTGGTCGAAGTGGTTCTGGTATGGCGTACATCGGCGTCGGTGTCGTGGAGGAAGCTCTGCCTCGGCTTCAGCTGCTAAGTCCTTGAGGGCACTGCAGTTGCGGTTGCGTTGGACGACGACATCGGGGTACCGGCTCCGGTGTGATGGAGGAGGGCGGCGGTGGATTGGGCGTGATGGGGTCGAGGAAGGAGGAGGCTGGGGTTTCGTGGCTGGCGGAGAGGGCGTTTTGGCGCCCATGGAGTATGAATGGGGAAAATAGGGAGAGGGGAACTAAGAGTGAACAATGTTTCGGTTTGGGATGCGCTTGTTTGAAATTTGGGGAAAGTTACAAACTTTGCCCCCATCTAAAATTTCAGACATATTGTGGGTTTGGGGTAGGACAGTAAACTCATGTGTCCCAAATGGTGGGCGGGATAGATTTCATCCGAGCGCATGGGTGTTTAGGCGCCCACGGCGTATGAATGCTTCTCGGAAGTGGTTGAGACTGTCGTCTTGGTGAATTTCCAAACCTACCCCGGTTTAGACCTTTGAACATTGGGTCGATAGGCTACACATGCCAGAGTTAGGACAATAATTTCCTACCACCAAACATTAGTCTCATGCAGTTTCGAGTGACCAGAGACTTATTTGGCACTTCGTTCAATATTTGGGAGCAGAAGCATTAACATTTTCGGTTCTCTTGAATTGAACTTTCAGGATTGGTCAAACTTCACAAATCTTTACTCTTGAAAATCCTAAAACTACGATTATTTTGGAATGGAGGGGGTACATTTGAATATACATTGTACACGAGTATATATTAAAAAATATGCAACTTACCTCAGTTCATGCATGGTTCGAGATATAATCTCCTTGGTTGCAAAAAAATAGTTAGAAATGCGTATGAATATATAGCATGTTCAAATGCCATTATCTCGGGTTCAAATAGATGAATGCACTTCCTATGGATTCAAATCTTCGGAACCCCCTTTATGTTGAATTCAACATGTATTCTATTTCGTAGCTAGCAATTTGGAATGTATCCATGTAAGTGACAAATGTATAAAGTTCTTCACACTAACAACATGGAGTGCACTAATTAATGTTTATATATGAATTAAAGCAATGCATTGCCTGTATTTCAAACGGCTCTCACTCTATTGATCAATAATATGAAAAAACACATGCAAATGTCAGAATTCAATAGAGTATGGGTGTTTGATAGACCGATTTTTGTTCATACGCAAATTGCAAAATTCATGATCTCATCCAAAAATAATAATGCCATTTATATATTAATTTCATGTGTGGAACCGCCTTTTACACGTAGATGCACTATGCCTCGGCCCGTCCTCACAAACGTGCTATATATCTCTCTACCTAACGCATAAGTGCACACACTTTATATGCATCAGCATTTCTCTTTCACACATTCTCACTATCTCTCCCGGGGTGTCGGGGGTGTCTCACGCACACACTCCCTCTGTATCCCTCTCTCTTTCTGACTACTATGTACCACTCTTTTCACTAATCTCAGTTAGAAAACACTATTTCTCTCACATGCATATATACACACGCACGGTCTCTACTAGCCCTCTATACGCCCATATATGTGCCTATGTGTCTCCCGCACGCACATTATCTTTAGGCCTCTTTCGCACACATTGTCCCCCCTCCCCAGACACACCTCTCTCTTAGTAGTTGGCAGATATGTTTCCATCAGATCATTCGGTAGGATATCCCTGACTGTTAGGCTAGATGGTAATACGAGGCAAAGTTTTACCCAAGTTCGGACCCTTGCAGTTGAGGAAAAAGCCTACTCCTAGTACTGTATATTAGTGATAGGGGTGTGTAGAAAGTACACGTGAATACCAAGCATTGTGCATGTGTGTATACTATCGACGAACTAGCCCCGAGGCTTCTATAACATACTCGGGGCCTAGGGTTACAAATCATATATAGTCGGCTTATCACCAGTGGGGATAGAGTCCTCCATGACTCTCGTAGCTTCGTGTTGTACGCCGAGTCCTCCACATGGGTCTTCGTATAATGTGTCTTGGTCCAACCTATGTGGCGTAGGATGGAACCCACCCATGGGTCCTCATGTTGACCCACCACAACTAGAAATGATGTGCCCACCCCAACTAGAAATGATGTGCCAACCACACCACACACGCAATCGGCCACTAATAAAATAAGCATATACAATAGTACAATGTTATACATGAAATTTAATTGCAAGGTGCATCCAAAAATATTTGTTCTGCATTGTGAATGTTTATATTTTCTCCTAAAATATTAGTCACGGGAAAGAGAAACGAAGGGCATATCTCTCCTTGTCTCCACCGGACACCCCCTCTTTCTACACCACTTTCACGTACGCACACAAACTATCTCTCGGCCCTCTAAAAGTATGCATGCCCATGACATATTCACGCGTGATGGTCACTGTATTTCAAGCTAAAGCACTATACGGTCGGTGGACTTCAGAATATGCTCATTACGGTCACCGTATATATTCTTGTGGTGATCATACGGTATTTGGCTCATGATACGTCTCCGTATTTTGTTGATGACACTGACGGACATTATATTTGATGCGTGCTCCGTATTTTGTTGACGACACTTACCGTCATTGTATTTGAAGCGAAAGCACGATATGGTCACTGGACTTCAGAATAAGCTCATCATGGTCAGCACATACATTTTGTGGTGCTAACCAACCCGTGGTTGGATGGTTAGGAGGACAGTGGCACTACAAGAAATATGTCAACTAGTGACCTTCTATCGGTGACCCTAGAATAATTGGTCATAGATCTTTGCCCATTTGAGACCAATTGGTCAAAAGTTGTTCGGGGGCTCCAAACCCTAAACTATATCGACCATTTTGGTCAGAAAGGTCGTAATTTCCTCACATGAAATGGTCATAAAGCAGACATCACTATTCCGCTGCCTTATTTCTAGCTGATCATGACCAATATAGATGGTCATAACCTTGTAAATTGTGGTGTATTGGTATGACTTGGCGCCACCTCATCAGTTTTGCCTATGTGTCATGTCCATGTGTCAATTTTTACCCTAGGTTGTGAAGCAACCTATATTTCTGTCATTCCCAAAATTCCCAAAACAATCTCATAAATTCTTTGGGTCATATCTTCGTCAAATATGTAAAAATCCTTCCTTGCCTAGTTCAAAAATAATTCAACAATATTCATTTTCCTATTCTGTTCACAACAGCACTTTATGAAGGAAGTGCTACTTATATATTCTTGATTGCCCTTGAAATTTTTGGGCACTCTTTCCTATCCAAATCATTGCCTCATGAAAAGATTTAGCTCCATTTTCCTAGCAAATCTTCCTCGGCAAATTTCCAAAGTTTTTGTCTACCTACAAGCATTGTGAAGGAAGTACCTTTTTTATATATCCAAATGACTTGAAACTTATACAGTTCCTTCATATGCCCAAATTGCAGCTCATTTAAATCATCTATGTGAGCTCAGGTTCAATTTATATTTTATGGCCAGATTGGCACCTTGCAAAGCAAGGGTTATATAGACCCCTCCTATTACCCTAAAACTTTTTGGGCACTCTTCCATACCCAAATCATCGCCACATGATAATATTCAGCTCAATTTTCCTGGTAAATCTTTCTCAGGAAATTTGCAAAGTTTCTACCTCGAGAGAAGCTTTGTGAAGTAAGTACTAGCTAGGATTACCCAAATGATCTAAAAATTTACAAGCGCATGACCATACCTATGTAACTTACCTACACCAAATTTGAGCTCATTTCATTCATCCAATTTCTCTCGCTAATTTTCCCAAGTTTTTGTCCAGAGAAGAGAATTGTGAAGGATGTACCACTTTGGCATGTCCAAATGGTATCAATTTTCTATACTGCTTTCCTATGCCTAAATAACCATCCTCCACAAAATTTCAGCTCAATCGATTCATTATTTTGAGCCCAGCTTCAACATTCATAGTTTTTTCCAATGTGGTACTTTGCAAAGCAAGTACCACCTAGGACCCTCTTTTTGAGCTGAATTTTTTTGAAGACATTCCTCTTAGTAGATGATCAATCTCAGCCAAAACTCATGCCCATTGGCCACGTGCATTTCCCGTATCGCTAATCAAACACTTGGCTGCTAATTCATCTTTGAGCATAGGTCGGTCTCCTCGTGAGATTCTTTTGTTGTAATTTTCTTCCTAGAACCTACCTAGGGAGTGCCCAACCCACTAGACATGCCTAGGCCTCCTTGAATGCATGTCAACACCAAGGTCACGAGGTGACCACACGGCAGGCATGCGAGTTTATGCGCTTTGGAGTTGGGGCCCTGGGCCACCATCCAAAACTCGACGTATCACCACCAAACCATGTATTTATGCTTAAATAGATACTTATGTAACTAGAAATGATTTTTGGGAAAAATAAAGAGCAAACAATAAGGTAGCTGCAGTTCAAATTTGACTCGCTTCCTACTGAATCAGCGGAAATTTGTCTTTTTCACCAGAGGTGGATCAAAACTTTTGAAACCCAACCATTTTGTCAATTATGCATTAAATATGGCCTAGTATTTTATAAAATTGATTTGATACATTTTTGCAACAAATATTTGGTAGGTCATTCACAAAAAAAAGCTCATTTTAGGCACTCAAAAAATGGAAAATGATTTTTCCGTGCAAAGAAAATGATAACTTCCTTACGCAACATTGTTTCGAATTCCAAGATGCACCCTTGTGCACAATATGAGATCATTTTAACAAACTATGCCATGAATGTGGCCATAAGATTGATCATTTGGCTTGAAAGCCATAAATCTTCACGCATGATAGCTCATTTCTAAGAACACTTTTTTAAAATAATTTTCGTATTACAAGTTTATTATTTTTCCTGGTAACTTGGTCACATATAATGACACAATGCGAAGGTTTTCCAATTTTTTGATATTTTTTGAATTTTTTATGCCCGTTTCAAAATGCGGTCAAAACTGCGGGCTTGACCGTTCCTAGCTAGTTGTTGAATATTGGAATTTTTTTGATGTTTATCTCATTAAATAGATATTTATGTACCTAGAAATGATTTTTTGAAAAAATAAAGAGCAAACTATGAGGCAACGGCAGTTCAAATTTGACCCGCTTCCTACTGAATCAATAGAAATTTGTCTTTTTCACAAGAGATGGATCAAAACTTTTGACACCTAACCATTTGGTCGATTGTGCATTAAATATGTCCTAGTATTTTAGAAAAATTATTTGGTACAATTTTGCAACAAATATTTGGTAGGTCCTTCACAAAAAAGCTCATTTTGGATACTCAAAAATGGAAAATGATTTTTTCATGCAAAGAAAATGATAACTTCCTTAGGCAACATTGTTTGGAATTCCAAGATGCACCCTTGTGCACAATATGAGATCATCTCAACAAACTATGCCATGAATGTGGCCATAAGATTGATCATTTGGCTTGAAAGCCATGAATCTTCACGCATGATAGCTCCTTTCTAAAAACACTTTTTTGAAATAATTGCTGTATTACAAGTTTATTATTTTTCCTGGAAACTTGGTCACATAAAATGACACAATGCAAAGGTTTTCCAAATTTTTTGTTTTTTTTGAATTTTTTATGCCCGTTTCAAAATGCGGTCAAAAGTGCGGTCTTAACCGTTGCTAGCTAGTTGTTGAATATTGGAAAGTTTTTGATGTTTCTCTGATTAAATAGATAGTTATGTACCTAGAAATGATCTTTGGAAAAAAAGAGCAAACTATGAGGCAGCGGCAATTCAAATTTGACCCGCTTCCTACTGAATCGACAGAAATTTGTCTTTTTCACAAGAGATGGATCAAAAATTCTGACACCCAACCATTTGGTCAATTGTGCATTAAATATGTCCTAGTATTTTAGAAAATTGATTTGGTACAATTTTGCATCAAATATTTGGTGGGTCCTTCACAAAAAAGCTCATTTTGGGCACTCAAAAAATGGAAAATGATTTTTTCGTACAAAGAAAATGATAACTTCCTCAGGCAACATTGTTTGGAATTCCAGTATGCACCCTTGTGCATAATATGAGACCATTTGAACAAACTATGCCATGAATGTGGCCATAAGATTGATCATTTGCTTAAAAGTCATGAATCTTCACGCATGATAGCTCATTTCTAAAAACACTTTTTTGAAATAATTGCCGTATTACAAGTTTATTATTTTTCCTGGAAACTTGGTCACATAAAATGACACAATGCGAAGGTTTTCCAATTTTTTGATTTTTTTTTGAATTTTTATGTCCGTTTCGAAATGCGGTCAAAACGGCGGGCTTGACCGTTCCTAGGTAGTGGTTGAATCTTGGAATTTTTTTGATGTTTCTCTGATTAAATAGATACCTATGTACCTAGAAATGATTTAAAAAAAATAAAGAGCAAACTATGAGGCAGCCGTAGTTCAAATTTGAATCGCTTCCTACTGAATCAGCGAAAATTTGTCTTTTTAACCAGAGGTGGATCAAAACTTTTGAAACCCAACCATTTTTTCAATTGTGCATTAAATATGGCCTAGTATTTTATAAAATTGATTTGGTACAATTTTGCAACAAATATTTGGTAGGTCCTTCACAAAAAAAGCTCATTTCGGGCACTCAAAAAATGGAAAATGAATATTTCTTGCAAAGGATATGAAAACTCCCTTAGGCAACATTGTTTGGAATTCCAAGATGCACTCTTGTGCACAATATGAGATCATTTGAACAAACTATGCCATGAATGTGGCCATAAGATTGATCATTCGTCTTGAAAGCCATGAATCTTCACGCATGATAGCTCATTTCGGAGAACACTTTTTTGAAATAATTGCCGTATTACAAGTTCATTATTTTTCCTGGAAACTTGGTCACATACAATGACACAATGCGAAGGTTTTACAATTTTTTTTATTTTTTTGAATTTTTTATGCCCGTTTTAAAATGCGGTCAAAACGGCGGGCATGACCGTTCATAGCTGGTGGTTGAATCTTGGAAACCTTTTAATGTTTCTCTGATTAAATAGATACTTCTCTACCTAAAAATGATTTTTGGGAAAAATAAATAGCAAACTATGCGGCAGCCGCAGTTCAAATTTGACCCGCTTCTAGCCGAATCGGAGGAAATTTGTCTTTTTTCACGAGAGGTGGATAAAAGCTTTTGACCCCTAATCATTTGGTCAATTGTGAGTTAAATATGGCCTAGTATTTTAGAAAATCGATTTGGTCCAATTTTGCAACTATTATTTGGTAGGTTCTTTACAAAAAAACCGCATTTTGGGCACTCAAAAAATAATTCTCTTACAAAAAACTCATTTCTGAGAACATTTATTTATGATACTTGCATTATTCAAAGTTTGTTATTCTTACTGAAAAGTTGTTCACACTTGGTGACACAATGCAAAGGCTTTTGATTTCTATCCATTTTTATAAATTTCCTAAGCTGTCAAATAACAGACATGATTTAATATCTTATTTTTAATCGGTTATGACCAATTTAAATGGTCTTAACATCATCAAAGGAGTATTGCGCTCTGATTGGTCCAAAACCATCTCACCCGGATCGTGGATTAAACACAGTCAGATGCACCCGGATCCAACGACAGCCTACACCCCCCCTCGTCGCTCTTCCCCCCTCCCGAATCATCCTCGTCCACCCACGAAAGCCTAGCTCCCTTATCCCCATCACCGCTGCCGCTCCCGCTCCCTTTTCCCCATCGCCGCCGCCGCTCCCGCTCCCTTTTCCCCATTGCC